>NC_141085.1:45635349-45830349 GCF_041138505.1 Cibotium barometz | reverse complement strand
AGGGTAGTCTCTTGAAGATCCCTTGACTCCTCTTCTTTACCTTTCAACCAATTTAACCAAGTGAGTCTAACCCCAATGCTCTGAAAGTAGTTACTAAAATAAAAGTTAGTGAATCCTTGTCGCAAAGCCAAGAAGCCATCATAGTCTTCTAGACCTTTGGTTGGTTGGATAACTTGAAATATTCTATGCAAATTTTTGAAGCAATGATCCCATGAATTCCATAAACATGAGAACTGCCCAAGTAGTCAATTTAGGCTTACAAATGTAAATGTGAAGTCTCTATAAAGAAGAGTCTAGAGCCCATAAAATGGAAGGCAGCAACTAGCACTAGCAAAAACTATAAATAGTTTGTGGCTCATCATTAGGGGAGTTTTATATTCAATGTCCATTTTGAGGTTTTCAGTATGTGTATTGATTTGTAATTCACAGAAGAGCACTTGAGAAACTCTTATAATTCCCTCAATATGAATGCAATCAACTGATTTGAATCCGACATTGTGCACTAAGCATTATAACTATTTGATCAATTAAGAAATCACACTCATATGAAGGATTTTAAATAAGTGAGTTATAATGTGCTAGAAAACAAATGCTAAAGGGTAGCCACAAGATACTTGAGTATTATAGAGCCTTCAATTTTCAATCACGCTCATATGTATGATTTTTAAAAAAAAATCTAGAGAACACATGCTAGAGGGTGAACAATTAAGAAATCACACTCATATGTAGGATCTTGAATAAGCGGGTTACAGTGTGCTAGAGAACACACACTAGAGGGGAGCGACAAGCTACTTGAGTATCTTAGAGCCTTCTATTTTATGCGGTAAGTAGATAGATTAAGGTGAACTTTCATTAACTCCCTCCTAATTAGAATTTGGTGTTAAATAGATAAGATCACGATACCAACTGAGGTCATGGATGAGGTGTGGTAGATGATGGTTTGGCCACGTATACAGTGATTATAAATGGGTAGATCCCAAATGAGGTCCTGGATGATTATAAATGAGTATAGATCCCAACTGAGGTCATGGATTAGATCCCAACTGAGGTCATGGATTATAAAAAATGCATATAGATCCCAACTGAGTCATGGATGAGGTGTGGTAGATCCCATGTAGCTACCCCAATCGTATGATGAGGTGTGGTAGATCCCATATAGTAACCCTAATTGTATGATGAGGTGTGGTAGATCCCATATAGTAACCCCAATTGTATGATGAGGCATGGTAGATCCCATATAGTAACCCCAATTGTATGATGAGGCGTGGTAGATCCCATATAGTAAACCTAATTGTATGATGAGGCGTGGTAGATCCCATATAGTAAACCCCCAATTGTATGATGATTATAAATGGGTAGATCCTAAATGAGGTCATGGGATGAGGTGTGGTAGATGAGGTCATGAGCCACATGGTTTGGCCAGTTGGTGGTGTATGTAGAAGGTGTATGTAGAAGGGAGATTCTTTAGAGTTAATGGTATTAATAAGATGGAAGATAAGACCAAGGGACTCTTTAGGTATTGTACTTTGAGCTTGATTCATTGTAATGGAAGGCATGTTTTTTTAGGTATTGTATGTTAATAAGGTGGAAGATAAGAGGAAGGGACTATTTAGGTATTTTACTTTGAGTTGATTCATTGTAATGGAAGGTGTGTTTTTTAGTCTCTCTTACTTTTCTTGCAAGCCTACTTTGTCCTACTTGATCTTTCTTACAAGCATACTTTAATTTGTACTACTTGGTCTTTCATTTTTACATTATTTTCATTGTTTAATCATGTGTGTTCTATGCTTTTATCCACCACCATGACCATGCTTAGAGCCAATTTTTTAATCATGATATTAGAGTGGCTATGTATGTCCATGTTAGACTAGCTAGTTAGGCTAGCTTAAGTAGCACCACACACTAGATTGGCTAGCTTAAGTAGCACACACTAGATTGGCTAGTTCAGCTAGCTTATGTAGCACAAACTAGCTACCTCCTTCATCAATGGTATATCCTAAATGAGGTCATATATGATGTGTGGTAGATGTGGTTGTGAGCCATATGGGTTCGCCAATTGTTGGTGTGAGTGGAATGGAAATGCTTTAGAGTTAATAAAGTTAAGGTGAAAGATAAGACCAAGGGACTATGCATTTCCATGTTAGATTGGCTAGTTAGCTACCTCCTTCATCAATGGTATATCCCAAATGAGGTTATATATGATGTGTGGTAGATGAGGTTATGAGCCATATGGTTGGCCAATTGTTGGTGTAAGTAGAATGGAGGTGCTTTAGAGTTAATAAAGTTAAGGTGAAAGATAAGACCAAGGAACTATTTAGGTGAAAGATAAGACCAAGGGACTATTTATTTTGATATGAGGAGAATGGAGATGCTTTAGAGTTAATGAAGTTAACGTGAAGGATAAGACCAATGGGCTATTCATTAGGGAAAATTTGGACTCAAATTGGGCCCGCACTACAAGAGCTTGAGGGCATACCGATGTTAAAATACCGACGCAAATGTCGAACGTCGGTATGCCCGTCTCGTAATGTTGGAGGAGACAAGTCGGGCGGGGTAATTTGAAATTTTCCCATACCAACGCGTATACCGAAGCTCATACCGACGCTTATTCCGAAGCTCATACCGACGCATATGCCGAAGCATATACCGACGCATATTCCGAAGCATATACCGACGGTCGTAAGTTTTTTACAACCGAGAGTGTATTCTCTATTTTGCGCAGCGTTGCAGAGAAGGTATGCAACGTCTCTTTTCTCTCCTTCTCCTCTTTTCTCCTCTCTCCTCTTTTCTCCTTCTTTCTTCTTTTCTCCTCTTCTCCTTCTCCTAATATGTTCTTGTTTTGCTTTTTAATTTAGGATATAGGACGTTTAGGGTTTTGTGTTTTTTTGGCTCTCTATGCATGTTGAGAGCTCTCTATGTATGCATAGATCTCCTAATGCATGCATAGAGATTTTAGGGTTTTGTATTAGTTCTTATTCTTGTGTTTAATTTACTAATTATTTTGTTTAATATTTTGTTTTGCAGCTCTTTCACCAATCTTTCACCAATCCTCTCCTTCAGCTTCGCAAAAAAGAGGTAGATCCTCTTTCGATTTTCCTTGTTTATGCTTTTTTCTACGTATTATTGCATCTCTGTTTTATGGTTTAGGGTTAGTTTAGGGTTCTTGTAAGCTTATACATAGGATTAATTCAAGATCTATGCATAAAACCTATCATAAGCTTGCAATCTCTATGCATAGCCTTCTTGCAAGCTTTATGCATAAGCTCTATTCATAGAGCTTGCGATCTTGTGAAATCTCTATGCATAAGCTCTATGCATAGGCTTTATGCATAGAGTTTGCAAGCTTATAAAATCTCTATGCATAGGTTTCTTGAAAGCTTGCATGGACATTGTACATAGAGCTTGTATAGCCTTCTTGTTGAAAGCTCTATGCATAGCCTTCTTGTAAAAGCTCAATACATATGCTCTATGTATAGGCTTTATACATAGAGGTTGTAAGATTATGAAAGCTCTATACATAGGGCTTGTAAGCTTATGCAAGATCTATACATAGAGTTTATGCATAGAGCTATATGAATCTAGCTGAATGCATGAATTAAGATCTATGCATAAAGCTTAATACATAATGTTTTATGTATAAATCTTATGGATGAGCTTTATGCATAAGGCTTCACATGCGTTATGTTTTTATGCATAAAGCTTTTTTTGATGTAGAGTGCCTTGCATGGATGGAGAGCATAAGCTTTTTGAATGTTTATACTCTCTTATACATATAACATATATTTCTTATGCTCTATTTTTCTATGCATAAGGTATTCTCTTTATTCATAGAGTTTATATATGTTATCAAGGTAAGATCTCTTATCCATGTAAAACAAGATCATGTTTATTACACCATTGGGTGATGGGATTAAGGGTTAGCATAGTGCATAAGGCTTATAGCATAGAGCTTATGCATAAGACTTATGCATATGGCTTATGCATAGAGCTTATGCATAAGTCTTGCATAGAGCTTATGCATAAGACTTATGCATAGAGCGTATGCATAGAGCTTATGCATAAGACTTATGCATAGAGCGTATGCATATGGCTTATGCATAGAGCATATGCATAAGACTTATGCATAGAGCTTATGCATAAGACTTATGCATATGGCTTATGCATAGAGCTTATGCATAAGACTTATGCATAGAGCTTATGCAGTTGGCTTATGCATAAGTCTTGCAGCCTTATTATGCAAGCTTATACTTAAGGCTTGCAAGCCTTACTATGCATACGATTGCATAAACCTTATTCATAAAGCTTGCATAAGACTTACGTATAGAGCATTACACATAAGCTTATGTATAGATCATTATGCATAGGCTTTATGCATACGATTGCATAAACCTTATTCATAAAGCTTGCATAAGACTTACGTATAGAGCATTACACATAAGCTTATGTATAGATCATTATGCATAGGCTTTATGCATAAGACTCTATGCGTTCAGCTTTAGGTATAGGCTTCTATGCATAGAGCTCAATGTGTAGGTTCTATTTACAGAATCTATGCATATAGATTTTTGCATAAGACCTTTATAAATAGCTATTTATGAATAGAGATAGCTTCTCTCTCCATCCCTGTTCTAATTACCTTCTTAATTTTGTATGGAGAGAAGATAAGCTAATGTATAAGTTATTTTTAAAATCTCCCTCAACGGCTGGGGAAAAGAAGCCCGTTTGATGCTTTTTTTAATATTTTTAAAGTCTCCCTCAACGGTTGGGGAAAAGAAGCCCGTTTGACGTTTTAAATGTTATTTTTTAAAATCTCCCTCACGGCTCGGGAAAAGAAGCCTTGTTTTATGGTTTACATAATGCTTTGTGTAATGCATAATGATTTGTATTTAATGAGCTGCATATACATGTTATCCTGCTAGATGGAGCCTCTCAATCTTGAAGAGAGAATAGCGTGTCCATGCATGCGATGTAAGTACCAAATCTTTCGAAAACGAAGGATTTGCAACCAGCATGTTCATGACGCTGGCATATTTCCAATGGAGTGCTTGCAAAATTTACGGTTTCAATTGTACAACCAAGCAAGTGTGCAGCCGCATCTTGATAACATTGCGCCTGTGAATTCTCGTCCCCAACAGAGGATGAGGATATCGCAGGAGGGAGTGACAGATGGAGCTCAATTAACAGCACCCGAGGGAATGGAAGAAGGTCAGGAAATGGAAGAAATGTTGGATGCCTTAATCGAGCAACAAGAAGCTCTCTTCGAGGAGCATGAACATGAAGATCATCAACCACGACATTCTCAACGGTCAAATTATGAACCAGAGGAAGAGGCCATGCGTAAACTTGCACGCCTTCCATTATACAATGGTGCCAACATATCTGTATTGCGTGCATCTCTTACAATGCTAAATTTGCAGTCAATTTTTGGATGGTCTAATACAAGTGTCACTGAACTATTCAAGTAAGGACTTTTTTTGGAGATTACACCTACTGTTGAAATGATAAATTATCAACTTGTATTTGAGAAAATCTTAATAGTAACGATCAGATATTGCCATACTTGCAGGCTTTTGAAAGACCAGATATTGCCCCCTGGCAACGAGATGCCTCCATCTCGTGCAGATGCCAAGAAGTTATTGAAATCCATAGGCATGGATTACAATAATATTCATGCTTGTCGCAATGATTGTTGCCTCTTCCGCCATGAATATGAGCATTTGCAAGAATGTCCCCATTGTGGCTCTAACAGATATAGAGAAGATGTTCAGGGGGAAGCTGTCCCGGTAAAGTTTCTTAGGCACTTTCCAATCATCCCAAGAATAAAAAGCATGTTCAGGTGCAAATCTATAGCAAGCTTGATGACATGGCATGCCACAACTCGATCCACAGATGAAGTGATGCATGTGCCAGCTGATTCACCCGCATGGAGACACATTGAAGAGAAATGGCCGGTTTTTAAGGAAGAACCTCAAAACCTCCGTCTTGGCCTAGCAATGGATGGTGTAAACCCTTTTGGTTTAAGGAGCTCTTCATGGAGCACATGGCCTGTTTGCCTTGTGAATTATAATCTTCCGCCATGGTTAGCAATAAAGAAAGGTCATTTGTTGCTCTCATTAATAGTTCCAGGAAAGTACAAGTGAAGAACATGGATGTATATTTGGCACCACTTATTGATGAGTTACGCACCTTGTGGAACGGAATTGAAGTGAAGGACATGTCAAAGCAGCAGAGTGGCCAAAGACTTACAACTGTGCAAGGTATTCTCATGTGGACAATGCATGATTGGCCTGGCTATGGAGAATGCTCAGGTTTGTCTATATCGGGTTACAATGCATGTCCTGTATGTGGTCCTTGACTTGATTCAAGATACTCAAAAGCATTACGAAAGAATGTCTACCAAGGACATGTTAGGTATCTTCCAGAAAATCATGAATTGCGGGATGGTAATCTAGGAAGACCTCCTCCAAGTGCATTGAAGGCAAGCGATTGGAAGATCAAATGGGAGGAATGTGGAAACTTGGCATGTCCTGGGATGAAGAGCCTCTCTATCTTTCACCAACTCCCCTATTGGGGTGATCTCCTTATAAACCATTTGCTTGACCCGATGCATATTTTCAAGAATGTAGCTGACATTTTGTGGAAGACCATGACAGGAAAAAAGGAGACTAAAGGCCAAAGGGATGACTTGGAAGAGATTGGTTGCATGCAAGAGTTGTGGTGGGCTTGCACTAGACCCAATGGAAAGGTGCTACTTCCAAGAGCCCCATGGGTTTTTAGTAAGATGGAGGAACAACAAGTCAAGAGGACAATTTCAGAGTTTCGAACTCCTACAGGTTGTATGCATTGCTTAAAAAGTCCATTTACAAAGGATGATGATCTTAGTGGCCTCAAGAGTCATGATTGGCACAAGTTTCTACAATTTGTGCTACCCATAGCAATAAAAGATTGCCTCACTGAAGGCATTAGAGCTACTATCTATAAGATTGGCACATTGGTGCGCTGGATTTCTTCAAAAGAGATAAAGAGAGACACTTTGGAGACAGCGCGTGTTTAAACTCCATTGAGGCAGTCTGCATGGTAGAGAAGTTTTTCCCTACAAGTTTATTAACAATCCAGATGCATCTGCTAGTTCATGTTGTAGATGAGGTTGCAGCTGGAACAGTCCATTCAAGATGGATGTTCTTTTTGGAGAGGTTTATGAAGACATTAAAGGGATTTGTTCGCCAAATGGCTCGCCCAGAGGGTAGTATGTCAGAAGGGTGGCTGATACAAGAGTCCCTTGTTTACATCACTGAATATTTAAGTTCCTCAGATCCAGAGATACCTCGACTATGGTCTCAAGAGTCTAACAGGCGAGTCATTGGTGAGGAACCTCAAGGCCAAGGCATTAAGAGAAAGATGGATAACAATTTGAGGGAAAAAATCAACAAATTTTGCATCTTGAACTCTCATGTAATGGAGAAGTGGATTGAGACATATGAAGCTCTCAAGCGACAGTGAGTACAAGATCGTTTAAGTTTCAGAAGGAATCGCACTACAAGAAATCTCCCATATCCAGAAGGTATGCAAGCTCTTCCGGACTTTCCCACAGGTAGATGGCTAGAAGATACAATTTTAGAAGCCAAACGTGCTGGTTTAACTATAACAGAGGAGGAGGAGGAGCTTACAAAAGGATGCGATTGGCATGTAAGTGTTTAAGTTCTACATGTCTCTCTTTTTTTTCTCTACATGTCTCAGTGTTTGATTCTCCATCAACAATCTTTATGTGCTATTTGTAGTATCACAAATATGGGGCGTTTTGGTCACATGGACATCATTTTCGAGTAGAACGAATAGACCAAAGAAGAGCAACCTTTGATTGTGGTGTCACAGCACAGTTTGTTCAAGAAAGTCGTGCAAGTGCAAGTGATGATAGCACAATTACTGGAATGCTTGATTACTTTGGAACCATTCAAGATATATTAAAGGTTGGCTTCAGAAGTTTTGAGTTGTTTATCTTTGATGTGAAGTGGTTCAAGGTAATCACGAATGGGCCACATGCAACTGTATGTAGAGACAAGAGTGGCCTCATCCAAGTGGACTCCACAAAGGTATGGACCGATCAGCAAGATACTTTTGTGTGCCCAGAGCATTGTGAGCAGGTTGTCTTTAAAGCGGATCCAAAAGATCCACGCTGGCTATTTGTGGTTCAAGTCGCCCCCCGCAGTAAGCAAATTTTTGAAGAATTTGAGCTACAACAAGGTGATGTGGATGCACAGGGTGGTGGAGAGCAGCAAGAACAAGCCGATATCAACAATGAAGAGGAGCAAGCAAATGAAGAGGATCAACTAGAGCAAGATCCAAATGAAGAGGTGTAAACCAAGGAAGCTGAAAAACATGTTGAGGAAGAAGACATAGATGATGAAGACATCCTTCATCAAGGGACTTTTAATGATGAGGATGCTGAAATGTACATAGACATAGATCTCTTTGGGGCTACTGATCTTAATGAGGATGATAGAATAGGTAATGATTTTTAAAATGATGTATCTTAATGATTATGCAAATAGTTATGACATATTTGTAATGGTTTTATGACATTGAAGGTCCTTTCATTGTTTACCATTGTTAATGTTTACCATCATAATCACTACTGTAGGAGCAAGTTGATATAGTTTTACCAATGTTGTTTATCATTGTTAATGTTTGTCATATGGTTCTTTCATTGTTTACCGTGTAATTTTCATTTCGCACAAGTTTGTCATATGGTTTTTTGTCCAACAGGCCATGGGTGACTCACCGCCCTACGACTACAGTCCTGATTTCTCATTTAATCCTACACCACAGGGCATGAGTCCCCAGCAGTTATATGGTTTTCTTTCATCCCCATGACTCTAGAGCAGAGAGCCATGGCTCAGAGTTATTGGGGTTCTGGAGCAGGGACATCTGCCTCACCATCTGGCTTCCCGACGCCAGTTCGCACACCCGTGGGTACGACAGCAGCTCCCACACCTCATACCACACAGCCTTCCACTCCTCTTACAGCTCGATCTACCACCTCTTCACATAGACGGCGCTCACGTAGTAGGTCTTCAGGGGGAGGTTGTTGTGGTGGTAGTGCCACAGATGCTGTGACACCACCACCACGTGAGCGTCGTCCTTCGCTCTCATCTGTTGATAGCACACCCATAGGGTCACCTTCCACTCCCTGGGGTGCACATGACCATGACAACAGCAAGATATACACAATTAGGGATGGGGCACCAATAATGAATAGTGCAGGGAAGGCAATGAAGACACGCATTCGACAATTGTGCACTATACAGTTTCACGACTCTGTCATGACTAAATGGGATCAGCAAGATAAGGGGAAGAAAAATTATATAAATACAAAGATAAAGCAAGAGTTTCAGCCATCTGACCCTATGAATGTCGTCTCTAATGAGTGGATACAGTATACAGCTCGCATTTTGATGGGGCATCGTAGGTCAGAGGCGAGGGACGCATTTAGAGAGGGGAAAGAGAAACCTATTTGGCTAGATGACAGGGAGTGGGTAGCCATTGCTCAGGAGCTCACCGAGACACCAGAGAGGTTTCAACAACAAAGAGAGGCGGCAAGGGCAAGACTCCAAATAGTAGGGGCTTCTCATCTTGGGAGTGGTGGTTACGAAACCATGCGCCATGAATTCGTAAGTATTTGTAGCAATTTTATTTATGTAAATGTATGTATGTGGGCTAATTGTTGATTTCTAAAAGTTATAATTGTTAATCGTTTGTGTAGGAGTTGGCCATGAATCGCCCACCAAGTAGGCGAGAGGAGAAGTACGCTCACAAACATGGCCTTGTGGCCTTATTTGAGATGCTTGAAGAAGAAGGAGAGACCTTCAATTGGGAGGCATTACCATGATGTAAGATGACCTTCAAACTAATGGTATATGATCAAAACATTCTTGAGTATTAATGTTTAATTTAATTTCTTGTTTATCGATCTGGAAAATAAAAAAACGAGCACGGTTGTTTTTGTGCTCTATTTTAGACAGAATGGTGCTGTCTGTTTGCTGTTGTTGATCCTGTTCATTGCAAGCAGCCAGGCAACAGCCAGGCAACACTATTCTGCCCAAAAAAAATTTCTCGTACAGCGTCGGTATATTCCCCGATATGTACACCGGTATATTCATTGGTATATCTGCCGGTACTGGCGTCGGTATAGCACTTGGTATACACCCCGGTATAGACCCCGGTATAGACGCCAGAATAGACGTCGGTATTAGCGCCGGTGAGCGTCGGTATAGACATCGGTATAGACGCCGGTATTGTTACACGATGCTTATACCGACATCGTGATTCCGGCGCGTATACCGGCGTTTATACCGATGAGACGGGGCTTTTTTAGACCCCGTTGAATGACGTTGGTATAAGCGCCGGTATTAGGCTAGCATGTAGTAGTGCCGTTAAGGATTGCTACACATTTTGTCTCTACAAAAATGGACGCATGGTGAAATTTTTACAAATCAACTCAGAAGTGAGCGGAGTTTGGACATTTGGAATCTACTCTTCGAGACCTTTCCAATGATATATAGCGCGATGGAAAATTTTTCATATTTAAGAAGTACCCAAATGTGGTGATGATGTGGCACGTTACATGCCATATCATCACCAAATTTGGGGACTTCTTGAATATGTAAAATTGCACACCATGCTATATATCATTTGAAAGGTCTCGAAGAGTAGAATCCAAATGCCCAAAATCCACTCACTTCTGAGTTGATTTGTAAATTTTTTATCATGCACCCATTTTTGTAGAGAGAGAATGTGTAGAAATCCTTAAAGGTCCCAATTTGAGTCCAAATTTCCCCTATTGCTGGTGTTGTACTTTGATCTTGATTCTTTGCTATGGAAGGTTTGGTTTTCTTTTCTTGTATTACTTAATCTTTCACTTTTATACCATCCATCTCCTTCTCATTGGTGATTCTAAATGAGGTCATGGATAAGGTGTGGTAGATGAGGTCATGAGCCACATGGGTGGAGTGTGAGTAGACTTGAGATGCTTTAGAGTTAATGAAGTTAAGGTTAAAGACAAGACCAAGAGATTATTTATACTTTGAGCATGATTCATACCAATGGAATGTGTGTTATATATTTTTCTTACAAACCTACTTTGTACTGCTTAATATTTTATTTTTACATTATTTTCATTTTTCAATCATGAATGTTCTTCTATGCTTTGATCCACTAGGACCATGACTAGAACCAAATTTTTATAATGGTATTAGAGTTGGCTATGCATGTCGTCCATGTTGGATTGGCTAGTTAGGCTAGCTTAAGTAGGACTAGATATCTCTTTCATCACTAGTAGATCCTAAATGAGGTCATGGATGATGTGTGGTAGATGAGGTCGTAAGCCACATGGGTTGGCCACTTGTTGGTGTGAGTAGAAGGAGATGATTTAGAGTTAATGAAGCTAAGGTTGAAGATAAGATCAAGAGACTAATTAGGTTTTATACTTTGAGCATGATTCATCACAATGCAAGGTGTGTTGGCTATGCATGTCCATGTTCGATTTGAATATTTGGCTAGTCTAGCTAGAAATAAGTTATCTAAACCACTTATAATGTGTCTAAGAATGGAATGATATCAAGGTGCACATCGAAACCTAAACCTCTCCATTCCTACATGAGTGCCATATCCACAACAATAGCTTTACTTTCTTGATGTACATGTTTTGCACAAAGTATAATATTATCTCTTTGTCCCTTTTTTGATTGGCCTCCCAAATAGTGGGGATGGTTCTTCTACAAGATAAAACAAGCCTCTATCTCGGACACTATAATTGTTTAATATCCTAGCCCCTCTTTTCTCTTGGCATATATTTCAACCACGTAGGACTCAAGGTACATTCCCCGCGCGGAGATCCGGAGGTGACATTGTAGGTGCTTTAGCATCGAAAAGTGCAAGGGTACGCACCCCCCCCGGATTTTATGAAAAAAATAGCGGGTGGCAAGACACCCTCTGATGTCTAATGGTAGTCAAGCTTTGCAAGTGGAGGGGTAGTAGTCCCACGGACTCACTCACAAAGTTTCATCCGCATCGGCGGATGGCATACAAGCATGATGTCCCACTCAACCCATAATTTTTGCATAGGGGACCCGTTGGACACTATGCAAAAAATAGTGGGGCAACACACCATCCTACCCATCTGGCATCCAATGGGTGGGACAATGAAACTTTGCGAGTGGAGTTGAAATCCCATTGGATGCCATACAGGTGTGACATCCCACCCACGTGCAAAGTTTCACCCCAAAACCATTACCAAAAAGATACAAAATATATGGGCACAAATGAAAAGCTAGCTCATAATATATATGTGTGAACTGAGAGAAATATATAGAATGAAGGGCCTTAGGCACAACAAATAAGAGGGAGGAAGCTCTAAAATCAATCCATAGACCAGCTCTGAGGGTCTCCAAGATGCTCACATGCTTGCTCGGGGGGTTCATCATATGTAAAATCTCTATGTCACGTGCATTCAAGGCCTAATTAAAAAACCCCTTATTTGTAATTTTTTCATGAATAAAAAACACCCTTTTTCTATTTAATCTGTAAATACCCCCTTTAAATGGTACCCTTTTGTATGTAAAAAATGTGTAAAAAGGGATTAAAAAACCCCTTCTGTTGAACCCACGTGCTACGCTTACATATTTATGAGTGACCCCCCTAAAGCATGCTCGTGTTGGGCTAAGCACCAACGTGGGGGGTCTCCCTTCTTGTTGTTAACTCACCGAAGCGTGAGTTTCATAGCAAGAACTAGATGAGAGTATATAATCACCTCCTTGCTCCACTCATACTGTAGAAACTCAATGCTTCCCTTTCACATTTGACCCTAGGCGGTCTCCCTTCTTATTGTTAATTCGTCGAAGTGTGAGTTTCACACCAAGAACTAGATGAGAGTATATAATCACCTCCTTGATCCACTCATACTGTAGAAACTTAGTGCTACCCTTACACATCTGACCTGCAACTATCATGCTGCGAGCATCAAATGAGAATCCATAGTCATCAATCACATCACACTCAAGGGTGCACTTGGGCCTAGTGCACCTCAAAATGTAGTAGTCCATCTCCTCCTCATTTCCCTCCTTGATGATTGCAAAAAAAAACCCAATGTTGAAACATCTATCAAACAATAATGATCTTCCCCCTAAGGTAGTGTGAGAGGATCAAAAGTGGTGGGGGGGTAATGCTCCTTGCTCTTGCCTCAACACCTACTCAAACCAAGGATCAGCCCACTCTCCAATCTTGCACAATGATTAGTCACCATCGATGCATGGCCCGCAAAATTATGAACGGAACCATGTGAAGATGGTGGGGTCATCATAGGATTTGCTCCTAATGGAGTGTAGCCTAAGTGTGCCCTCCAAAGATTAGCCGGCTCTCCCATCTTGCACAGTGAGTAGTCACCATCAATGCATGACCCACAAAAGCATGAATGGCACTGTGTGAAGATGGTGGGGTCATCATAGGATGTGCTCCTAATGGAGTGTAGCCTAACTTTCGCACAATCTAGAGAAGCACCATCAAGGACACTACTATCAACACACCAAAATCCTAGTATCTTGATGAGGGAAGGAAGAAGCAGCACTAGTGGTCAAATGTGCATTGCACCAATCCACTACCTGTTGTGCATCTTGAAAGCGCTCACTGTGTCATGGGCAGAGCTGGTGATGTCTGAGGATGTGCTTGACACATTGCACCATCGTGCACCCCCCTTTTCCATGCCCTATCTCAAAGAAGCTCCAAATCATGTGGTAGCCTTTCATATGTGATGCCAAGAATATAGCCAATAAAATTGACGAGCACTCTTGAAGTGTGCCCCACATCCAATCTGACCATATCCACCGCCCTGCCCATATGACTCCATGCTCTCTCATCAAGAAGTAATCATGAGACGATGGAAGAAATGCTACACAAAGTGGATGCTGTGAGAGCGATCATCACTAATGCAAAAGTGATACTCTCTAATAATGACTAGCTCCTCTGGGGTTCTTGCTATGCCATCCACTGTTGCCACTGCATGCCATCCACTGTTGCCACTGCATGCCGATAACTAATATGCCCCATGATGGGCACTGAGTTAAGCACACAAGAATAGTAAATGTTGGACTCATAGACAACTGCAATATAAAATATCTTGAAGACCTAAAATTGAAAAAAAGGCACTGAGTTAAGCACACAAGAATAGTAAATGTTGGACTCATAGACAACTGCAATATAAAATATCTTGAAGACCTAAAATTGAAAAAAAGGCAATGTCTCAAGAAATTCCTTCTCAAAAAAGTAGTACTTAGACTGAATCTCCTGTTGTGGTGCGAATGTGTAATTCTTTGCGAAGACAACCATAGAGAGCATGATGTATGTAGGCATAGATGAAAGCTGTAAATGTGCTCATGAGCTCACCACATGCTACATGGTGCTTCACTAGCTAAAATCTCCTCAACTGCCTATGCGTCACATACTCATACTATTGCCATATCACCACCTGGGCCACCGAGGAATCCTCCTCACACAAGTGAAGCATGCCTATGCTGCTACACGAGGTCGATGTCCCCATGAGCACAAGCCATCCGATCATCCTCCACTCACGGGTGTAATAGCACGAGTGAATAAAATCCCTTGGGCTATACTCCCCGATGCCCAGACAAGCCACGAAACACATCATACAAAATCTGAAATCCAACATGGTACCTATAAAGACATGTGTCACGCTGCCTCAAGTAGGGAAAAAACCAAGGCTTGCAAGCCTTAAATGAATGCCGACTGATGGTGATCTCAAGGTGTGTAGACCTGAACTCAAAGTACAAATATGTCTGTGAAAGGAAGCCCCATGCATTGTGTACTCCCCATGACAAACCCTATGTTGTAATGCCTTCTTTTACTCTCATGATGCACATTAATGCTCCTCCCAAAACCTCTCTATCATCTCCCTCATCTCACGGTCCAATAAATGATTGCATCTAGGTGCACAACCACTACTAGTCCATAGCGCACCCTCAATCCCACTATCTAAGCTCTCTATCCTCACAAACCCTACATGAAGTTCTCGAGACGAGGAATCTGAAGTATGCGAGAAGTGGCACAATGCATACCTGGTAGGACACTACTGAAAACAAACATTGTAAGGGCATGTCTTGCAGCCAATCCATTTGGATGCATCTTATGCTTGACTCTGTTATAGGACTGCCTCAAGCTCAGTAGCACACCAGCATTCGTCCTCCTCGTGTAACAAAGTAAAAAGGGACTCAAGTTAATTTGGACCCAAGGCCAAGGGATGAAGGGGATATGAAAGGGGCCAAGGGTTAGGACTAGGCTTGAGCATGCCCATGGACGTTAATAAGTGTAGTGTGAAAGGGTGGCTTAGTATATAAGTGAATATGGGACAATGTCATGGGAACCGTTTGATAACCATCATAATACAAGTCGATTACTCTCTTTTCTCTCTAAACCTAGGCTACTCATTCTAAGCTAGGATAATCCAAGGCTAATTAGGTTAATTCAAGGCTAATCTAGATGCTCCTATGGGTTGCTCGAATTTCTAAAAATCAATGTTTGGACAGCCCTATATCTTTTGGTTTTGGGATGCAAATGCATGGAAGCTTCATAAAATGCATATGCCATTATGGATTACATGATATGGATTGATTTGAGGGCATTGTGAGTAGTTTATAGCCATACATATGTCTTTTTGGCTACAACATATATGGCTCACACATGAGCATGCTACTTGACACGAGTCCTTGATCGTATACTTCATCCATACAAGTTTGTATATGTATACCTAAGATTTTGAGGACAAGACCTCTTGGGTGGGGATTGTTTGTAACATAGTAAAAAGGGACTCAAGTTGATTTAACCCAAGGCCAAGGGATGAAGGGAATGTGAAAGGGGTCAAGGGTTAGGATTAGGCTTGGGCATGCCCATGGACATTAATAAGTGTAGTGTGGAAGGGTGGCTTAGTATATAAGTGAATATGGGCCAATGCCATGGGAACCTTTTGATAACCATCATAATACAAGTCAATTACTCTCTTTTCTCTCTAAACCTAGGCTAATCATCCTAATCTAAGGCTAATTAGATTAATCCAAGGCTAATCTAGATGCTCCTTTCTTTCACCTCGAATGTGGGTTGCAAATCGCAAAATCAGCGGTACACTATGCTATGCGCGAGTGCCATAGCAGTGCATCTAGCACACTAGACTATGATGTCATATCGAGGTCAACAAAGTACTTGTCAAAGATAACATTGGCATGGTTTTGTGCGCCAAACCTGGAAAGGGATTTCCCATGAGAAGATGCCTCATGAGCAACATCAGAGGGGTATCATGTCTAGGCCTCAAGCAAGTCAGGGGTTCTATACAATTGCGGTACTTCCATCTGAAGACCCAATTACCAAATTACGAATTTCAGTTTGAACATCAAATCGTATGAATTTTATCACACAATAATGCTTCTTGTTGATAAATTTTTGACATATTTAGCTTCTCGGTTGATCCTCATTAGCCAAATAGCTTTGATACCAACTGTAAGATCCCTGACCCCACTGTGCAACGAATTTTGGGGTGCTAGCAGAGCGGAAGTAGTACTTCTTGTGCGGGGCAGGGTCCCACACTCGGGGCCTCTCCCACGAATATCTAGACAAGAGACTAATCCATCAGTTTTTCCAAAACCAAACCCGAAAAAACTTCCTTTGCCCCGGAAAGCACGGGCGATTCCACTAGGATAACTTTTCCCTAACGTAGTCAGAATTTTAAGGTAAATTTATAGGAATACATTTATAGAAGGGGTTTTTTTAATCGATTTTGAAAAAAAAACCCGTAAGTCCATAAAGAAAAAGGGTTCATTTTATTCATAAAAAATTCATAGGTAAGGGGTTTTTTAAATACCCCTTGAACGCTCGTGATACATAGGGTTTCTTAGTAGTGCACCCCCTAAGCAATACATGTGCTAACACATTTTGCACTCCCGAAATGCAATGTTGCACTGCAATAACCAGATTTTGACCAGAGATATTTCTATACCAGAACTTCTCAAAACTGTCAAAAATACGTTATACGGAGACTGAAACGCGCCCAAAATGCAATTCCGGCCACAAAACTTCAGTACAAAGTAATTTGTACCACAGGCACCTCCAATTGGAGATGTGTAGCTCTTAGAGCTATCGAAGGGATGTTGTACCTAAACAAGAAGGGGAAGAGATGATGCTCTTACCTGTGTACCTCTTCCTACATCTTTCTTGCCTCCTTAGCTCTCACATGAACTAGAGGTCTGATACCATAAAGACAATGCAGGGGAGAGGGAGAGCTTGAGTTTCTTCCAACAAGCAAACATGCACACATAAAAAAGTGCAAGACACAAAAGAGAGATGGATGGCCGATTTTTCTTTAATCTTCTTCTCTTCTCTACAACCATATAACTAAAAGATAAGAGTACATACATAAAAGGAAAGTGCTCTCCTACAAAAACATAGAATGGTCGATCTATAGTGTCAACCCAACTATATGAGTTGGTGCTATAACTATGCCACAACACTAGTACTCAAAAGTGGTTTGTCACATAGCCTGTCATCCCACTAGCGGCATATCAACTGTTGGGGGTCATCCAGCCCTTCGATCGGTGCCCAGCCTTTCCGCCAGCCTCACCGCCCAGTATATCCACTGGACAACAAACTCTCGGGACATGAATCTTCTTTCTTGTAAAAACCTTGTAATTGAATCTTGCCAATAGGTAGTGCCATGGGGCAGATGTAAAGGGGAAAAGGGAAACTATCTAGGGAGGGGAGATACAAGATAGAGAAGAGAGTAGAGAAGACAACTGAGAGTGTGATACGGTATTGTACTTGGGGCTAAGCCTTTGATCTAGTGATACAAGTCAGTTGTTTGTGCAATTCTCCATTTTTTGTACTATATAAGTCTATTTGATTCCTTGTCTATGTTAAGCACTTTCTTGTTACAATATGCCTTCTCACTGGGATTTGCACTCAGAGTCATTCTTATATAGACGTGACTCTTATCTAGAAATAGGATCAGGAGTCACGTCAAGAATCGACCTCTATGCTGGTAGAAATCCTAATAGATGCAGGAACTGACCTCCGTGCTGGCATGATTGACTCTCTTAGCCTAGGTAGATCGGTGGCGTAGTAATGCATTAGGCTAAAGATGTAGAACAAGAAGTACCTTGCACTGTTGACTGTAGCGTCCAAGAAGATTAGTAGATGGGATTCCACAGCAGCTGGAAACACTTATTCCAAAACCACTAAGGAATTAGGAAGAAGATCACTAGGAACCACCAAACAGAAGATAGGAAGCTTAGGAAGGAGAAGAACTGGCAGCTTTGGGCATGATGTCCCTCAAGTACCTGAAATTCAAAGGCAAGAGCAAGATGGATCCAGATGCCCACATCTTTGCCTTTGAAATCACGTTCCATGCAAATAGAGCTCCATTGGCACAAAAGATGGAGTATTGTGCTACAACATTGGGGGGCAAAGCCACCACCTAGTAAGGGACTAAGGTTATGTACAAGGGTGAGAGAAGGGTGTGAGTGGTGTGAATGGACTTGAGGTCCACTTGCTCACCTATTCAAAGGTGAAGCCATGATGCATTTTGTATGAGAGCAAGGCCTAGTTGTATTCATAAACAACTTAATAAGCAAGATATTGTTCTTGTACTTTTTGAGTCTCTCCTCTCCACACACTTGATCTAGCATGAGCACCACGTTTTCTCAACATGGTATCTAGAGCTTAGGTGATTTGAACCACTTGTGGTGTAGATTAGGTCAAAAATCTTCATTTCTCTCTTATCTTTCTTGTGTGGAGCTCAACCCTCTTCCATTGGAGGCCTTCTAGCAGTCGGTAGAGGCAAAATCTCTCTGAGATTTCAACATGGGAGATGTTAAGGAGGTCTAGGCACATCAAAACGTACGGGCAATTTCTGAGAAAGATCACTCTTCGTCGCGGCATTGTTGACTGAGTGAGTCGCCTGCGTCTGCTTTGGCCGTACAAGCATTCGCCACCTGTGAGTGATTATTGCCTATGGTGTTTGAGGGCTTTAGTAGTCCATTGAGTAAGGACTCTACAGCTCAAATCTGAGCCTATTTCATCACTGAAGTGCTAGCTACAATCAAAAGACCAGGCGCCCCTTCTTCTTCACCTTCAAGCTTCCATTAAAGCTTCTTTTTTGGTGTTTTTTCTTGCTCATATCATCACCTCCTTTGCTCTAATCAATCA
The DNA here is from genome assembly GCF_041138505.1 of Cibotium barometz. Taxonomy (NCBI): domain Eukaryota; kingdom Viridiplantae; phylum Streptophyta; class Polypodiopsida; order Cyatheales; family Cibotiaceae; genus Cibotium; species Cibotium barometz. Next base: position 45,811,095 of record NC_141085.1, on the reverse strand, counting down.
AGTGATGAAGTAAATGTTTGTTGCTAAACTTTCTCTTGATTTTGAAGAGATTCCAACCACATGAGATACTCATAAATCTCATTCCCGTCAAGCTTCAACATCAACATCAACCTTCAAGCCTTCAAAGCTTTCAAAGTGTGCTTTTAAGCACTAATTGTATTATTTAACACTAATTAAGCTATTAATCCAGAAAAGGGAGGCTATTATAAAGTGTTCTTAAGCACTAATAGTGTTATTAAATACTAATAGTGAACTAATCACCAAAATAAGTATTATTTTACATTAAAAATATGCTTTTTAGCACTAATTGTGTTTTATACACACTAATGGTGATATTAATCATCAACCAAAGTGTTGCTTAACACTAAGGTGGTCTTAACCATCAAAGGAAGAGGTCATTTACATTAAGAAGGCTCTTCTTCATCAACATGGAGGCCGGGCACACACCATAAGTGCCACATTCAAGTCTTCATCGACAAACCGCTTCTTCCAAAGAGAAATGGTGCAACCATGAACCAATTGTCTTCATCTCATGAGTCAAAGAGGTTGAAGATCTCTGGTTTTTTCATCAACAAACTCAATGCTTGAGTTGTTTAAACTTGAACACATGTACACTAAGTGTTCATTTACAATGTTGTTGTGTATTACCCTTGAGGCTCTTGTTTGTAAGAGGCATAGGCATAGGCATGTAATAAGCCGTATGCTCTCGTTTCCCAAGCCCAAGGCATTTCATTCCGCTGCATATTCTGCACTTTCATCGTCTAAGATGAGTTGTAAGGTTGAGCATAGCATCCCTAAGTGCTCTACCTTATTGGTTATCATGATTTTAAGCATCTTTTGGCATTACTTTTGTAAGAGGCATTGGCAACATTATGAGCCATGTCCTCTCCTTCTTGAGCCAAAGATGATAAACCTTATTTGTTTGAGTATTTACCTCAACTAATTACTCATTAAGCTTCTAACTTCAAACCCTAAAGGGTATCATTTAACCAACATGCATAAAAGCTATTGTAATTGTGGAGTAGACGCTGCCCTTGACCAATCCATAAGGCAAGTGGTAAGACCCTCCCTTTCCCTTCCCTATTTAAATCTACCTCATTACTCATGGAGGAGATATATTATTCAAGGAAGCATAAAGCATGTTGGAGGACCATCGTAAAGCAAACCACTTAAGCAAGGGTGGCAGCCTTGTCATGATCATTGTGTGAGAATGGTCAAGGTGGAAAGCATGTGGTGGAAGCAATGGCATGTATGTCTCAACCATGTCATCTACAAGAAGTCAAGCAAATGCAAAGAGTGGGGTGCACCATCATTGAGGTGTACATCTTCATCGACAACAAATAAAGACTTAGAAGGCAACATTGTATTAGCCTCTAAGGCTCTAGGAACACATTTGTAAATCCTAGATAACCACACCACCATGACATCCTTGTATGCCTAATGTTATAAAGGCAACCTATGTCCAATACCACCTATTCCAATTCTTTCATAGTTAGTATTGAGGGGGGTATTAAGGGACTAAGTAGAAGGGTGAGAGAAGGGTGTGAGTGTGAATGGACTTGAGGTCCACTTGCACCATCATCGAGGTGTACATCTTCATCGACAACAAATAAAGACTTAGAAGGCAACATTGTATTAGCCTCTAAGGCTCTAGGAACACATTTGTAAATCCTAGATAACCACACCACTATGACATCCTTGTATGCCTAATGTTATAAAGGCAACCTATGTTCAATACCACCTATTCCAATTCTTTCATAGTTAGTATTGAGGGGGGGTATTAAGGGACTAAGGTTATGTAGAAGGGTGAGAGAAGGGTGTGAGTGTGAATGGACTTGAGGTCCACTTGCTCACCTATTTAAAGGTGAAGCCATGAAGCATTTTGTATGAGAGCAAGGCCTAGTTGTATTCATAAACAACTTAATAAGCAAGATATTGTTCTTGTACTTTTTGAGTCTCTCCTCTCCACACACTTGATCTAGCATGAGCACCACGTTTTCTTAACAGTACACCCAATATGGTTTGGAGCACTTCCAGACATTTGTGAAGAGCTGAACAAGGCTTTCTTGAAAAAATTCAAGAAACACAAGACCATAACAAAGATACTAGAAAAGCTGTAGAGGATGACATAGAAAAAGAGGCCAACAGAGGACTACACAATTGAATTCAGAGCAATGTTAATGTGCCTGGTGGACCAATCCAACCATCTCACTCCAGCCATGCTCAGCCAGTGGTTTGTGAGAGGACTGAGGGAAAAGTTGCAGACAATAGTAGCCTCATACGACCTGGAAGCCCTCACCTTTATACAAGTGGTGGAGAGCTGCCAAAGTTGAAGGAGTCCTAAAAAAGCAAACAAGCAAAGCCTTGAAGAAGAAGAAGAAGGACAAGAAGAAGAAACCTTATAATCATATTCCAAAGAAGATATCTCAGAGTCAAAATCTAGTCAAGAGTTGGATGCCAGAGCTGAAGGACCCCTAAAGCAAACAAGCAAAACCTCCAAGAAGAAGAAGAAGGACAAGAGGAAGAAACCTCAGAATCAGATTCTGGAGAAGATATCTCAGAGTCAAAATCTAGTCAGGAGTTGGATGCGAAAGAGCGGAAGCTTCGAAAAAAGAAAGGTAGGAAGCAGAAGTTCAAGAGGAACTAAGCATTACCCTAGCCAAGATTTCTGGAGGACACACAGGATCCAGACTTAGACTAGATGTTTGGTGCACGAGGTGCAATAATCAATAGCACACAAAATAGGAGTGCCAATTAAGAGACACAGAACAAGTATGCACTATCAATGGAAGGGATAATCACTCTGTAGAGATGTGTTACTATAACACTCAGAAGAGGAACCCAAGGATGATGGAAAGGCAGTAGCAGCAAGCCCTAGCCTCCGTCAACCAGGTCGCCCCGTAGGACCTCAAATCAATAGACCATATGGAAGAGGAGGTCTCAACCAGGTCCCATGGTCAGATCAAGGAAAAGACTTGCACTTGGATCATAGTGACCAACGCTTTTTTCCTCATTGAGAGGCACAGTCGTTGATTCAGATTCAGCTGTTTTTTTAAAAACAATCTTTTAGTGAAACCACAAAATCACTGATCATAATCCTCCAAAATATTCGATTGAATTCTAATTTCCAGTCATTCCTTCATCGTTGTACCTATGGCATCATTGGCAACTAGAACTCTCACCACCTATCCACTCAAGGGCCTTTTCAATAGTTCCTAGCTCATAGTATCCGAAAATATATTCACTTATAAAAATCCAAATGGAATCTCCATTGAAGATCAGCAAGATCAACCAACAGATCCATATAAAAAGAGCCATGGACTTATCTGTTGAGGACCAGCAAGGTCAATCAACCAGATCCATGCCCGGTTTCAGAAAACAACTCTAACTCCTTGTTCTATTATCTTCCTCTCGACACACGTGTGGGTATCTTCGGTGACCCAGAGCCCGGGCACCGTATGGTCTCAGCACCCTCTAGGATCCTTCGCAGGTCACCTAGCGCTTCACTCATAGGCTGCTTCCTTGGTCCCTCATCCACTGTACCGGAAGCTCACCATATTTAAATCGAACCGAGGCTGGTCAAGACCTCGGCCGACCTTGCTACGTGAGATGTCCTCCATTGACTCTCCATCAGATGTTGAAACTTTATCAGTTAGGTCTCCACGACCTCATTTACAAGACGGCCAAAATGCTTCCCCAACATTCTTGACATAAAACAGTCATTTAAAAACAGGTCATAAATACAGTTTCTATAACGAACTCTCGTCTTTCCACATTGCTCCACATCAATCCACATTACTTAATCCACATCCATTTCATATGTATTCCCATTCTCATCCAATCACATCATTCTCCATCTCATCACATCTTTCCTCATTTATCCTCATCAGATCTCATCCCCTCGCATCTATCCATATCCACATCTCATCACATCATATTCATTCACAATCCATTCTTTCACATACACATCCACATCCATTCTTTTGCATACACATGCACATCCATTCTTTCACATACACATCTACATCCACATCCACATCCACATCCATGTACTTCCCATCTCACCCTTTCACATATCCTCTCATCTCATTCTCATCTTATTATTCTCATCCACATCCATTTACTTCACATCTCACCCTTTCACATATCCTCTCATCTCATCATTCTCATCCACATCCATTTACTTCACATCTCATCCCATTCATTTTCATCACACCACATCCTATCACATCCCATTCACATCTTATCGCATCTTATTTTCATCTTATCACATCCATTCACATCCTATCGCATCCCATTTACATCTTATTATATCCATTCACATCCTATCGCATCCCATTTACATCTTATCATATCCCATTTACATCTTATCATATCCATTCACATCCTATCGCATCCCATTTACATCTTATCACATCCCATTCACATCCTATCGCATCCTATTTACATCTTTTCACATCCCATTTACATCTTATCACATCCATTCACATCTTACTGCATCCCATTTATATCTTATCACATCCATTCACATCCTATTCCCATTTAGTAGTTTTTTACTACTTTGATACCGATAATGGGACTTTTTCTAAATATTTGCCAATTGCTTGGCCTAGATAAAGGTTCTTTTTCTCAAGGACTATTTCCATATTCTTTCTCAATTTCTCAAATGAATTATATTCAATATTCCTCTTTTGGAATAGAAGAATTCATGGGATTTACAAAAATCAATTCTACCCATATTTTCACTTTTGATAAATAATCATAAATTGAATTATACTAAAAATTTCTCTTCTTTTCATTTAATTTCTTGGATCTCAAATACCATGGGAATTCCTCTTTTTTGCATTTAATTAAGTGCATTCCAATGTCATGGGAATTTCTCTTTTATCATTAAATATTTATCATAAAATAAGTTCAAATAAAATACCCATTATATCAATATGCTAGGAATTTCTCTTTTCCTATCTAAATGATTGAATTCCAAGTGTCATAGGAATTCCTCTTTTATCATTTAAACATTTCTCATAGATAAAATAAATTTATCTAAAATTCATCTTTGAATTTAAATAAAGTATCCATTAATTTCAATATGCTAGGAATTTCTCTTTTCCCATCTAAATGATTGAATTTCAATTGTCATAGAAATTTCTCTTTTATCATTAAATATAATTACCTTAATTTTCTCATTTCTTAGTTATTTAGTTACACATAAACTTAAAAATTAGTTTTCCATTGAATGTGACAAAAACCATTCTTTTAACCTAGGATATTCAATCCTAGAATATGATAGGAAGTCCTCTTTTCACGTTATGCATAAGAATGAATTATGCATCAATTTCTTTAAAATTTTACCATAGCTCTGTTTGCTATTAGTGGTAATTTTTAATTTTTATGAAAAGAATAAGACATAGAAAAATAATTATGATAGTATAATTATCTTTTAGCATTAAATCTAATTTATGGATTTATCCCATAATATTACCATATTTTTCAAGCATATAAGTATAAAAACCATTTTCTTAAACCTCTAGCTTCACGTTTGGTTTGTGAATAGAGAATTTCTCCATGAGAAGCATTAATTGAATATAGAATAGGTCATAGGAATGACCATTCTTTGGGGGAGAGAGAGATATGCTTAATAAAAAACATTTTAATTTAAGCATAAATGGAAACTTTATGTGTTTAATCACTAAAATCCATTAGAGAGCTTCAATTGCATTAAAGAGCCATTCAGTTGAATACTTCTCAAGCTTGAGAGGGGTTGAGAAGTGAGAAACATTTAAAGATTAAGAAAAAGACCATAAATCACACTTTACCTCTTATTTTGCTTGATTCTTTAGTCTAAGGAGAGCCCCCCAACCAATCAATTGGTTTAGTATGTTGACTCCAAAGAAGGTTGAAGAGAGAGAGAAACTCCATTCTCTCCAAATTGTAGAGGATAATAGAAAATATCGTTATTTTAGTATAATACTAGCATGGTATAGTTCACACCTTTTTTTTACAAAGGACTAAGAATCTATTTATAGGTGAGGGAGGCCTCTAACCAAGTCCAATTTCTAGAATTTTCTAGGTTCAGTTTGACTGAATTTGGACAAGATTTGGACTAGTTTGGCTCCCTTTTTGATTTGGTTTGATCTAGGAGAGAGGAGAGATAAAAATATCTTATTATTTTTGAGTTTAAAACTCCTCCACACATGTGAATAGGTGCCTCCTTGAAGAGTCCCCTTCTCCTTACCAAGGAGTCAAAAATGTATCATTATACCCAAAATATCTCATTTTTTTTTAGTAATATTCATAGTTTTTTATTAATAAACCTTGTACTAAGTCAACTCTTCATCTTATGTGGGCATTTACTCATTTTTGGATATTTTATAAATTAGATTTATCTCCTCCCCACACTTGGATTGATCCTATTGGCCCATAGGAACCTTAATTGGACCATAATCCAAAAATTTCTGAAAATTTAGACCCTTAGGTTAAGGTCCTTTATACCTATTTTCAATTAATTCCAATTGGACATTGGAAAGTTCTTTTTGAATTTCTATTTCAAGGGAAACCATTTTAGACACTAGGAGGATTTTTATATCCAAAAATATATCAATTTTGGATTACCTCCCTCTAGACATTTTCTCTCTCCAGGCCAAAACAGGGTAAAACAGGATCTTTCTTTTATTTCAGAGAGGGGAATAATTATAAGATCAGAAGGGGAGGTTCTTACACCTGTAAACCTCAAAAGCTGGAGGGAGGAGTCTTACAAAGGTGGAAGATTTGGTCGAAGGGGATCCTGCTTCTATTGCAATGGTCTAGGGCACAGATAGAATGATTTCCTGAATGATTGCCCCATATTTTAGCACCATCAGCAAGAACTACAGGAGACAAGGCCACAAAGGGAGGCAAATTCAGTAGGAAATGATGCAGTTGTTAATATGGTAAAAGTGGACCATAAGGCAAGGAAAGAACAAGAGGAGCCATCAGAAGTTATTGTTGTGATAAGATCTCAAGGACTTGTCGAAATGCAGAAAAAAAGGAATACTTAGCAAGAACTAGAAAGGAAACCAAAATAGTGGGTAGGGTAGCAAAAGGTCAGAGAACAAATCACCAAGTATTGCAGAGTGCACAAGGAATGGTGAGAACGATGCAGGAAAGCCCACCCCTAGGAGAGTATCTTGTGGAGAATCCGGATAGGAAAAACTTTATCAAGAAAAAAGAAGAGATTAGTGCAAGAAAGAAGATGATGTCAAATCACCAACTGGGGCCAAGTATAGCCTAGAGCAGTAGATGGGTCCTGAGAGAAGAAAAGGAAGGAAATCTGGAGGGAATCCAAACAAGAATACTGATAAGAGGAAGTCAAGGATAGGAAAGAGAAGAAAAAGAGAAACAAATAAGGATGTACAAAAGTCAAAGCATGCCAACTAATGAGGAGAAAAGCAGTAAGGAATACAACTTGTGGGAGGATCTTAGCAAGATGAAATTGAACATCACGTTAGATCAAATGCTAAATCTGGTTCCCAATCATAGGAAAAAGCTACTTCAAGCTATAGTGCCAAATGAGATATGGGTACAAACACCATTACAAGATCCGAAACACCCTACGGTTGAATGTAGAAATATGGAGACAGTCCAGGATTGTGATACGTCTGTTCTAGAAGTAACCATCAAGATCAGAGGTGAGATAGTGATAAGTTTCATTCTAGATGGAGGGTTAGGGGTAAATATAATATGAGATAGCATGGCTAAAAAGCTAGGGATTACTAACATGCAGCCCTCTCCATTCCATATTTGCATGGCTAAAAAGCTAGGGATTACTAACATGCAGCCCTCTCCATTCCATATTTGCATGGCTATCCAAAGAAGGGTCTGACCTATCGGGATAATCAGAGGAGAACAGATAGAGGAAGTAATACGTAGCTTCACTGCTGTGTTCATTGCTCTCAAGATGACTGAAATAGCAGGTGCATATCCCATGCTCCTAGGAAGGCTATGGCTTAGGAGCAGAAGGATAAAGCACAACTGGGAGATGGACAAGATCATGATCAAGAGGGGAAAAAAGAAAGTTTGCATTTCAATTTTGCAGGAAACGACAAGCTAAACCCGGAAAGTAACCAATGCATGTAGAATGCCGAAACTACCTAGAAGGGGTGATGACGAAGATAAAATCTTGAAGGAGAATCCGAATCTACTATTAGTGTTTAAAGTGGACTTAGAGAGGATTGTGGATTGTGCAAAGGTATGATCCAGAGGTCATGGTAGCACATCTTTATTAAGATATAGGCCTTGGAGCCTTAGTGAACAAGGGTGTAGAAGGTGTGTGGGTGTGAATGGTCCTAGGAAGCCACCTAACCCTAGGCCACTAGCAAGCCTATTTAAAGGCACATGCCAAAGGCATTTGTATGAAGCATGAAGCTTAGTTGTATTTTGAGCAACTTAATAAGCAAGATCTCTTCTTGTATTTTGGGGTCTCTCTCCTCCACATGTTTGAATCTAGCATAAGCACCACGAATTATAACATGGTATCTAGAGCTTGGGTAGATTAGGTCACATTTTGGTTGGTGTAGACTAGGTTATCCATTTTTCATTTTTTGTGGAGAAGAACCCCCAGCCAGTGGAGGCCATCCAGCATATTGTGGAGGCCAAATCGTGGAGAGCTTTCAACAGAGAAAGTGTCAAGGACATCACGGCGCTTTGATTCGTACCACTAATTAGTGGGTTATGTCACTTGGAGCTACACCATTGTGACTGGTTCAAACCGGCACAGATTTCTGGCTGCCGTCGATTCCGTATCGTCATTCTTCTTGTGCGTGGAATCATAAGCCCCAAGACCTTAGGGCTTTTGAAGCCCATGGTTTGAAGGCCCTTCTACTCAAGTCTGAGCCCTAATGATCCATCGACGTGAGTGCTAGAGCCAAAAGACCAGGTCTGGGTCTGTGCATTCCATGGCAGCTTGTATAAAAGCTTTATAAAAGTGTTTTTAAACACTAATTAGCTTTCATGATTATCATTAAAGGAGTACTAATCTATTACATGCTCTTGTGAGGGTCTTTTTCCATATCCTTGAAGTGGTGGGCATACACCATGGGGTATTCATAAGCCTCATTGTCATCAAGCTTCATCAACATCTTCAAGTGCACAAAGCTTCTCAAAGTGTGCTTATAAGCACTAATAGTGTTGCTTAACACTAATAGTGGTCATAACCATCAAAGGAGGAGGTCTTTAACACTAAGGAGGCTCTTCTTCATTAGTATTGGAGGCCGGGCACACGCCATAAGTGCCACATTATAAGTCTTCATTCATCAACCCGCTTTTATGCTTACCTTGGCAAGCTTCCAAGGAGAAATGGTGAAACCATAAACCATTGTCTTCATCCCATAAGCCAAAGAGGTTGAAGTTTTCAGGTTTTTCATCATCAAACTCAGTTCCTTGAGTGGTTTAAAGTTGGGCACGTGTACACTAAGTGCTCTTCTTTAATGTTTTTGTGTATCACCCTTGACTCTTGTTTGTAAGAAGCATAGGCATGTCATAAGCCATATGATCTCATTTCCCAAGCCCAAGGCATGTTATTTCGCTGCATATTCATCATTTTCATCTTCTAAGATGAGTTTTAAGGTTGAGCATAGCATCTCTAAGTGCTCTACCTTGTTGTGTGTCACGTTTTTGATAAGCATCTCTTGGCTTGTCTTTGTAAGAGGCATAGGCAACATTATGAGCCATGCCCTCACCTTATTGAGCCAAGAATGATGTACCTTGTTGGTTTGAGCATTTACCTTAGCCACTTACTCACTTTCATTAAGCTTGTACGTTCAAACCCTATTGGGTATCATGTAACCAACATGCACAAAAAACTCTTGTTGTAATTATGGAGTAGACACTGCCTTTGACCAATCTATAAGGCAAGTGGTAAGACCCTCCCTTTCCCTTTCCCATATAAATCTACCTTTCATGCATAGAAATTAAATTCAATGAAAACAACACTTTTATAATAAAAATTTCCATTATGCATCTTTCCATGCATATAAATTAAATTCAATGAAAATAGCACTTTTATAATAAAAAAATTCCCAATATGTATCTTTCTATGCATAGAATTGAAATTCAATGAAAACAACACTTTTATAATAAAAAGATTTCCAATATGCATCTTTCTATACATAGAAATTAATTTTAATAATTAATATCAATGATATCCATGCATATTCATAGGTGAATATGTACATGGAGTAAATAAAAATATTTCTTTTAGAATACACAAACGGTGGGAATTACTCTTTTAGAATAAAATAAAAATAAACTTTATTTTTCACAAAATTTAAAAAAAAATTTACCATAACCTCCTTTGTATGGCTGACCATTTCTCAATTTTCAACATTCTATTTTCAATTTATCTGGCTACGCCGCCTGCTCTTGAGGTGATTTGGGATGATTATAGTGTCTATTGAGAGCATATATAGTTACCTAACACTCCAAGGCATGTGCACAATCCATCAATTGACTGATTTTTGCAAAAAACCGATGTTAATTTCATCCACAATGAGCATAACTTCTCTGTTTTTGTGAAGGGTTCAAATCAGTGATTTTTCTCTCACACATAAATGCATCAACTTGGCTCCAAATTCAATGTAGGTCTTGCACATGAGTTGCCAATACATTAATCTTTATCACATACTTGTTTATTTGCCAGATTGCATCTATTTTCACAATCATTAGGGCCAATTTGGATGAAAAAAGGGCTGTTTAGGGTTTCTCTATTCTTGATCTAAGGGTCAAGGAGGAGCCACGTGTCAAGAAGTATGGCATTTTTGTACACGTGTCAAGATCTCCTTCACTTACTTTTGGAACATTTTGCATTATTTTAGCCATAACTTTTACATATGAACTCCAAATTTAGCGCTCAAATGGTCCACAGGTGGCGCTTGATGAGCTCTATCCAATGAGTACCCATGTTGAATAGTTTTGGTAAGATCTTCATGGTCTTTTTTAAGTTGCCCCTTTTTAGATCCTTAGACAGCCCTTTTCTTGTCCAAATTGGCCCTAATGACATCACCGCTTTCAAGCTCCAATGGCAAAAAACCAAAAAATTAACCCCAATTTGAAGTAAAGTACTCTAATCTACTCAATTTTCACTTTCTAGTGCGTAAACAATAAGAAATGTTTAATCAATTTATTTGTTACTCATTTTAGGGTAAAGAAAGGTTGAATTCTTAAGGAAGAGAAGGGGGCAGCCTTTTCATCAAGGCATAACATCAGGATTCACTTTAATCAACTATAAAAAAAATAAGGAGATCAGAAAACCATAGATTTAAAATTAAAAGTAGAAATTTTAGCCTACATGGAGTTTTGTAAGCTTTCCTTTGGCTTGAGGGATTGAGGGTTCTACTCTTGTTTGGATCAAGAGTGGCCACCAATTTCTTTGGAGAGGATTTAGTAAAAAACAATTGAATTATCAAATTCAATGTAATTGGCTCTGGGTAGGAGTAGAGTAATAGTGCATAAATGCTATTAACCTTTTACAAAGGAGGAGGCTTCTATTTATAGGAAAAAATAAGCCTCTAACCAAGCAAACTGATTCTAGAATTTTCTAGATTAGTTTGGTCAATTTTTGACCATTGTTGGGTCAGTTTAGCTTACATTTTGGATCTAGTTGAAACAGGAGAGAGGAGAGATGAAAATATTTTATTATTTATGAGTTTAAAACTCCTCCACACATGTGAAATAGGTGCCTCATTCATGAGGGTAGATCCCCACACTGAGGTGTCAAAAATGCATCATTTCCTCTAAATATCTCTTCTTTTTTAAATAATAAACCTTGTCCTTAGTCAACTCTTCATCTTATGTGAGCATTTACTCATTTTTGGTTGGGGGATTTTCTTTTATTCTTCAATTTATCTCCTCCCTACATTTGGATTAATCTTATTGGTCCATAAGAACCTTAATTGGAGTATAATTCAAAAATTCCTAAAAATCTGGAGCCTTAGGCTAAGATCCTTTATACCTATTTTTAATTAATTCCAATTGCACGTTGGAAAGTTCTTTTTGAATTTCTATTTCAGGGGAAACCATTTTAGACACTAGGAGGATTTTTATATTAAAAAATATCTCAATTTTGAATTATCTCTCTCTAGACATTTTCTCTCTCTAGGCCAAAACAGGGTAAAATAGGATCTTTCTTTTATTTCAGAGAGGGGAATAATTATAAGATCAAAAGGGGAGGTTCTTACACCTGCACACCTCAAAAGCTGATGGGAGGAATCTTACACATCTAACACACCTTCTTGATCAATCTCTCAAGTAACAACAACAAACTATTCTCCAATACTTGTGCTGATTTGGTGTGCTTTTATACATTACATATTCCTTCAATATAGATTCAGATACTAGATTAGATGTTTCCAACCGATATACAAACAAATGCCAAATTCTCTACTCTTATATGATTATATCATCCTTGTATGTGCGTTACTTCCTTCTTTTATCATGTGTCCATGTGTATTATGTCTGACTATCAGATTTTCAGTCAGTCAACCTATAGCTCTTGGACTACTTGGGGAAGTTTAGGACTGGAAAATCTAGCAAATAAAAAGAAACCATCCTTCCTCACAAGGTAGAGCATGGTTCTAAACATTTTTCAACTTGGGGCGGCAATAAACAAAACCAAAAAAACCAATGTTAAACCAGTAAGAGATTGGTGTTAAAATAGTAAGATACCTAATCGAAAATAAGCTATATACACTTAGACTATAGCAAAAACAAGCTGAATAGGATTTTCACCAGTATCATACTACTCCCAAACCAATATGATGCCGGTTGTGGAATGAAAGCTGTATACAACTAACACTATTGATAGGAAAAAGACCAGCTATTGCTAGTTAAACACTGCTATCATACTAGCTTAAGAGAATGGTCTCCTTTAATGTACTCTGTAATTAGAAAATTTTCTAACCGGTATTATACCAGTTGAACACTTGTATGATATTGGGTAAAGACTGGAAGGAGAACTTGGGGTAGCCATATGGTACCACTGTTTTGTACCAATATGATACAGTTGGGAACATTATCTCTATGTAACATGCATTAGATATAAGATAAAGATTAGATTTGTTTTAGAAAACACGTGTTTTGAAACAGTATGATACCGGTGTTAAACCAATAAGATACCGGTTGGTGAACTAGCTGCATACACCTAAGAACCTATAGCTACAAACCAGTTTTAAACCAAATGTTTAACTTGCTGTACCATGGTTTTGTACTACAGGTTGAACTATATTTATTGTTTAAGGAGATGCATCCACAGGCACCAGTTCATTAATGAGATTTCAAGAACTTAAAGCCATACTTTATGCGCAAGTTTAAGGATCAATACACTTGTTATTGCATAACACATGTTCAGATGTCATTCTTAAAAGATGCCTTGAACCAGATTAGAGGATCTACTTTTGGGTTGCATGGCAAAGCATGTCAATGTGATTGTGTCATTTGTAATGTGGGTTCTCATCCATGTGGGTGCAAGGCTATAGAGAAGTCCTACAAGAGCATCGCAAGTGCATGGGAGTCCATCCTATGTCCCAAAGTTGAAGGTAATATTTTCCATGCTTTTAAGTGTCTAATGGGGAGTTGCACTCTCTGTGGTCCTTGAAACATAGCAGTTTGTCCAGCTAAATCTACATATGTTGTTGCCTTATCACCGTGAATATGTTTCAGGACATAGAATGTGGAACCACTAATTATGGTAAGACAAAGAAGAGGAAAGAATTAATACACAAGGTAATGTCATGCAAGGCACTGAATCAAATGTTCAATGAAAGTTTATCAAACATAATTTTGTGTACATGTGGCAAGCTGAGCAATATAAAGAATGCTTGTCCAATTTTCCCGAAGATGTGGTAATATCTGTTGTGTAGATTTTGCTAAGAATTACTCTTTTAAGGAGCAAAATGAGATACAGTCAATGCACTAGTATTCAAGCCAAGTGTCCATATTTATGCATATTGCATACTTTCGCATTACAGGTGACATTGACAAAATGATACACTTTTATATCTCTGATGATAAGATGCATGATACCCATTTTGTGAAACATTGTTTCATGCTAAATTGGGTATTACCCTTTGGTATTCCCCTACAACGTCATTGGGTTTGGTCTGATTCAAAGAAAAACGGCCTTTCTACTTTGTTTCCAGGTACACTGCCATCACAGGGTTGCAAATGACTTGGAATTTATTTGGCTCTGGTCATGGAAAGGGAGAGCACGATGGTGTAGGGGCCGTGGTGAAGAGAGAAGTGAAGAGAGAACTAACTCATGAACAACTCAAGCCTAATGGTGCTAAGCTCCAATGTGTAGCTGATGTCGTAAAGTTTTTGCAATGCTCACCACACTGGAGCCGAGTCCACATATGCATCACAAGCGTGATACGTTAGTAGAGTCTTTTGGGATATAAAGTTGGGCTGTCAAGGCTATAACAAACACAACATCCCTACATTTAGTCTCTGTATACTCTCAGCACAATCCAACATCATTGAGGGTGTGTCGGTTATCATGTTAATGTAGCAATTGTATGGAACACTTATGGAATAGATGTAGAAATCAGTCTCATATTCATAGTTGGGACTACATTGACCTTGAACCATTGATGGATGGCATTGAAGAAGATAATGTTGACATTGATGTTAACATCATAAACATTGAGGAGGCCACCTACGAAGGGCACCATAATACCCTTAGTGATGTCCTTCTTGTAGGAGATAATTTTGCAGTGATAGCTAAAAAAGGAAATCCACAGAATACAAACTTCTACATCTTGAAATGCACAAAGGAGAAAGAGCTTTGTAATAAGAGACCTACAAAGGACGGATGGGAAAATGCCATTGTATGAGGTTGTTTCATTATGAAAGAGTTCTTCTATGCACCTAAAGACAAGCAAACCTATGAGTTATGGGATGACAAGTCGGAGGCCTTGATAGCGACACATCTTGTACGAGCAAGCAAATTTCCAATGGACCCACACCCAGTTAACAAAAATCTGTTTGTCCTATCCCCTGAGGTACATGAAGCTGTGTACAATAGTATATCATTCAATTTTTAGCATACTTGTTAGATACAAATCTGTGTAAAACAGTATGCCATCCAATTGTGTGCATACTTGACATGTTTCTAATGAAAAAAAAGAGACAGCAATATTCAATATCAGTGGAATTTCAGCTACATATATTCCAGAAAATATACATGTTTGTCGCTCTTTGTGTATATATACACGGGCTAATTTCAGGGGCGATGGTGGCAAGATGTTTGTGATGAATGTGAATGTGTCTATGATTGGGTTGGCCTTGGATGAAGGCTCTCTCCCGCTCTTGATATTTCTTCCCACAATCTTTCCACTACTTGCTTGTTGGGCCTCCTGTTCTTGCCTCCGGGCCTCTAGCTCAACCTATCTCTTAGATTCAACCCATTCATCCATCTTTTCGCCGCTGCTTGCTTGTTGTTGTTGGCCTCCTGTTCTTGCCTCCGGGCCTCTAGCTCAACCTATCTCTTAGATTCTTCCCACAATCTTTCCCATGCTTGCTTGTTGCTGGCCTCCTGTTCTTGCCTCCAGGCCTCTAGCTCAACCTATCTCTTAGATTCAACCCATTCATCCATCTTAGATGTGCACCTCTCAAATTCATCAATAGAAGCTTGGTGGGCTTGAACCTCCCTTTGGTATTGTTCTTCTTGCTGACAACTACACTCTTGCAAAATCTCCTACCCATCTTATTGTTGGGGCTCATCAACACAAACACAAATACAACAAGCAAACCCAATTTCTCCACAAGAAACATGTCGACTAGGCAAAAATAGAAATTCAGATACAGTAGAAACTTAATATGTAGACAGAAATCTGACAGAGCAAGGTCACAAGAGATATGAACACCCTGAAATCTGCTTCATTCTCCCTCACATTACATTACTTCCCTTCTTTTCTACCTTGCCCAAAACGTTACTCTTTCCCCCAAAACGTTACTCTTGAATAACAGTCACATATCTTAACTTCCAAGATCCCAAGACATTGTTAACTTCCAATATCCCAAGACATTCATCAGACATTCCTACCACCTTATAATTCCGACTTAGCACATGTCCGACTTACTAAATATCCGACTAAGAAACATTCAACCTAAGAGAACTGTGCCTTCAACACATGGCACGTCCCGGTGATAGATTTCAAAGAAATTTGACTCGGATCCACATATCCCTTGATCAGATCAAAATGTCAAACAAAAAGTAAAATCATGCTGCTACATCAAACAGTTGTAGCAACATCAAAAGTCTGGTCCACCTCCTTCATAACATCAGGTTCAGCAACCTGAACATCCTTGTTTGTTGCTCCTACATCCACACTTTGTAATGAAACTGGTTCCTTGAACTGCTCAACAACCTGTCTCTGCTCTGTACCATGCATCTCTACATCGGGTACTGGGTCTGTAACTATCTCAATTGATTTTGCCAGCAAACCTGCAACTTGTGTCTTGAAACTCAGGTTCTTCTCTAGGTCTTGTAGTTTCTGCATTGAAGGTGCTCTCCATAAAGTATTGATCATCACTCTTAGTGGGCATGCAGTCCCCAACTCAAGACTTTTGGAAAAAATATTAATTTTAAAAACTCCGAGCTAGTAAAGTCTGACTAAGCAACTTCCAACACAGCACAATTCAGCATAATTCAGTCAAACAAACCCTGACAAAAGCTTCAGCAAATTTCAAGCTCTACAACAACTGATCAAAACACCCTGTGCCAATAATTAAGCTTCTTGCCATCATCTCACCACCTATGTTCTATCTTAAGAACATCCATCTCTGTGCTGTGTTAACTTGGTGAGTCGGATCTGACTTCCTCAACATGCACCAAAGTTGAAACTGGCCAATCAAGATGTGGTGGTTTCCCTTGAAACTTCTTCAGCATAAAACCATTGATTGGCTTCTCTACCCTTGTTCCAAAGACATCTGCCACAATAAAGGTTCCTTGACCCAAATCCTCCACAATCTGATAAGGTCCTTTATATCTAAGTGTCAACTTCCCTGGATGAGGTCCCAATCTAGAGTTGTACACCATCACCCAGTCACCAACCTGAAACACTTTAAATTTGACATTCATACTCACCCATGCATGTTGTCTCTTTTGGATCACCTCAATAATATATGAACTGACCAACCTGCCTTCTTCCAACTGCATGAGATATTTACTCATGTGCTGAATTGACAATTTAGGAGACATCTTCTCAGCTATGATTCTAAGACTTGGCACCACAAACTCCATAGGCACCACAGCTTCTAATCCATATACCAATCTAAATGGTGTCATCCTTGTTGTTACCTTAAAGGTTGTTCTAAAAGACCATAATGGTGAGTCCAATTTGTCATCCCAATCCTTATGATTATTTGCTACTATCTTCTTCAAAATTCTAACCAATGTTTTGTTAGTACTTTCAGCCTGCCCATTAGCCTGAGGATGGTAAGCTGTAGACTTTTTGTGCATAATCATATGGGTTTTAGTCAATTCATCTATCACCTCATTTAAGAAATGAGATCCCCTATCACTTACAAGCTCCACAAGAGGACACCCAAACCTGGTCATTATGTTGTGATACAAGAACCTTGCAACACTTGAAGCTTTATTATCCTTCAAAGCTATAGCTTCTACCCATTTAGTACAATAGTCTGTTGCAACCAAAATATACCTACATCCTTTCCTTGTAGGCATAACAAGTCCCACAAAATCCATCCCCCACTTCTGGAAAGGCTCTAGTGGCAGAATAGGATGATCTGACATTCTATCCTTATTATCTGGTTGACCAGTCTGTTGACATATCACACACCTCTTAGCATACTCATGTGCATCCTTCAAAATTGTGGGCCACCACAACCCAACCTAGAGAATTTTCTTTCCTCTTATATCTCCTAAGAAATGTCCACCTGCTGCACCAGAATGTGCTTCTTGAATAACAGCATTCTGTTCAAAATCTGGAACACACCTTCTGATGACTAGATCAATGCCCTTCCTATATAATGCCCCTGTAATTACCAAAAAAGGTCTACTCTTCAAAGCAAACTTCCTCCTCTGATTTGTAGTAAACTCACATGGGATAGTGCCTTCAGTCAAAAATGTCAATAATTGGTCATACCAAGAATCCGACACAACAGCCTGAACTTCAAATAATGAAGCATCTGGTAAATCATCATTCACTCCCACTGGTTCTTCACCTGTCTCTAACCTACTCAAGTAATCAGCAATGGCATGTTCTTTTCCTGGAGTATGAACAATAACAAAATCAAACTCTTGTAATAACAACATCCGCCTAGCCAACCTTCCTGTCAGCAATAGCTTCTTGATTAGGTACAACAAAGCTTGGTTGTCAACATGGAAAATTACCCTATTTCCCAAAAAATAGTGCCTAAATTTGTTCAAAGCATATACCATGCCCAATGCTTCTCTTTCGGTGACAGCATAATTCCTCTCAACTGATGTGAGTACTCTGCTTGCATAATACACTGGCCTAAACCAACCTCTGACTTTTTCTTGCATCAACACTGCTCCTATGGCCACATCAAACGCATCCACAAAGACATGAAAAGGCAAAGACCAATCTGGAGACTGTAGAACTGGCGCAACAGAGATCATCTTCTTTAAAAGTTGGAATGATCTTTCCTAAGGATCAGCCCAAACAAAAGCCACTTCTTTCTTAGTTAAGTGTGTTAGTGGTAAACACACATTAGCTAAATATCTGCCCAAACAAAAGCCACTTCTTTCTTAGTTAAGTGTGTTAGTGGTAAAGAATGCCACTTAATTTGACCCACATATCTCATCAACTCTTTAACATTGACTGGAGCCTTTGCAGATTGGATGGCTTCAATCTTCTTTACATCAATGGCCTGTTGAAAAAATAGGTAGAGGGAGAGGAGACACACACATAGGAGCAAACCCTAATGTATATTGCAAACCCTAACCACTGAGGGAAGCCATCTCCCTTCTCACACAATGCATAAAGCCATAATCCATAATACACACAACACACTATGAGTTGTGTCCACACACATCTAACCCTAGCTAATGTCCACACACTATGACCAGCTGGACACGGTCATTTATGTCTCACACATGTTCCTACCTAACATGCCAGCACATAGCATAGCTGGCTCACACTGACATCGAGCTTGAATCTCAACAGCCCCTCTGAAGCTCATGATGTACTACCATAGATGAAGATGTAGATGAGCTTGGGATATCAAGGCTCTTAACACTCCCCCTCAAGCTCATCGCATGTACTCCCCGCATGTACTCCCAACATAGTACGGAAGTACTCAAACTTCTCCCTGCTAAGTGGCTTGGTAAAGATGTCAGCCACCTGCTCATCAGTCTTCACATACTGTAGATCAACTGTACCATCCAAGCACCTTCTCTCTGACAAAGTGATAATGGATCTCTATGTGTTTGGTCCGTGCATGAAATACTGGATTCTTGGCCAACTGTATACTGCTCATGTTGTCACAATGAATGACAACTTTGCCATCAATAGGCTCACCCAAATCTGCCAAGAGACTTTTTAACCATATTCCTTTACAAGTAGAAATGGCTACACCTCTATATTTAGCCTCTGTGTACTAGATAAAGCAACTGTAGGTTGCTTCTTGCTACTCCAACTCACCACAGCACTTCCAAGTGTAAAGACATAACCACTAGTAGACCTCCTATCATATGAGCTACCTGCCCAATCAGCATCTGTGTAGCCATGTATATCCAAGCCTTTACCACTCTCATAAAGAAGACCATAATGTGCAGTGGTCTTTAAATATCGCATAATGCATCTCACTGCATCCAAATGAGGTTTTCTGGGGCTCTGCATAAATTGGCTTACTAGCCCCATAACATAACTCAAATCCGGGCGTGTAATAGTCATGTAAATGAGACTACCAACCATCTTTCTGTACATAGATGGATCATCCAACTCCTCACCAAAATCAGCCCGCAACTTTACATTTTGCTCCAAAGGTGTACTCATAGGCTTACACCCTGTCATGCCATATTTTGCGCCAACATACCCAATGCATATTGGCGTTGCACTAACCATGTACCTGCATGATCTTTGATCACTTCAATTCCAAGAAAGTATCTCAACTCACCCAAATCTTTCATGTCAAATTGCCCACTCAATGCTTTCTTGACATGCATCACATCTGTACCATGATCACCTGTGATAATCAAGTCATCCACATAGATGACAAGTAAAACAATCCCATGATCTATTTTCTTCACATAGAGTGAAGAATCTGCTGTAGAAACCTGAAATCCAAGAGAGATAAGATATCTGCTCATCTTATCACTCCAAGCACGAGGTGCTTGCTTCAAACCATATAATGCCTTTTTCAATCTGCATACATGAGTGGGATACTTTGGGTGTACATACCCTTCTGGCTGTGCCATATAAACCTCTTCTTGTAGATCACCATTTAGAAATGCATTTTTGACATCCATTTGATGCATTTCCCAATAGCAATGACTACTCTCACTGTTCCCATCTTTGCCACTGGACTGAATGTTTCATCATAGTCCAAACCTTGGGTTTGTGCATAACCCTTAGCTACCAATCTTGCTTTATGTCAGTCAATGGAACCATCTAACTTGCACTTCACCTTGTAAACCCATTTACAACCAATGACATTTTTGTCCTGTGGTAATGCAACTAAATCCCATGTGTTATGAACCAATGCGTCCATCTCAACATCCATTGCTTTCTCCCATACATGCTTTCCGTATAGCATGTAGGTTCCACATGCTTCACCAAAGAAGTCATATATGCATAATGCATAGCAAAATCTCGATATGTCAACCTGTCAACTGGATATCTGACCCTTTGGGATCTCCGCAATGCATGCGGATCACTTTGAACACCTGTTACTCTAGCATGTGGTGGCACATATCTATCCTGCCTTGCACCAGGTGTGCGTAAACATTAGGAACTCAATGGAGTCTTCTTGGGCCCTTTTATTTGGCAGTTTAAGGGAGTCAAACCTTTTCTCTTAAGAAGAAACGTTTTCTAATTTGAAGCTTCAAAACGGCTACTTTATTCGAATTTGAATTTTGGGGGGAAAATGGAATTTAAAATCTAGCGAATAAAACCATATCATGTAACATATCTATGGAAAGCTCTTGATGCGTAGATCACGGATCTGTAATCTCCGCTCAAATCGGAGCTTGTATGTAGAAGTTATGGAGGTCCGAAAATTGTAAAATTGCCCCCTCCCCTTTTTGGGGGAAAAAGTGCACCCTTTGACCACTCTTACACCTCTCTTACAAACCATTGGTTTTTGCTTACATGGCGGGCTCTTATTTGTCAAAAAGTTAAACGTTTCCATAACCTCATGGCAAATTAAAGGGCCCAAAAAGACTCCATTGAGTTCCTAATGAACATGCCTTTATCCATAGCACTACTCCCAGTGCTCACACTCTCATGCCTCAAACGTCCTCACCATGGACGTACAGTACTACTCTCAGCCTCTGCTGGCCCAGACATAGAAGTAGAACTAGAACTTGCTTATGGCAAGTTCACAGGCACATTAGCTTCAAGTGACTCAATGACACCCTCATTCTTTGCTTTGTACCAACTAGCAAGCTCATCAAACACCACATCTTGTGAGATAACAACGTGTCTAGTTTGTGGATTGTAACATTTGCATGCCTTACGATCCTGTGCATATCCAACAAACACACACTTTTCTGCCTTACGATCCAACTTCCTTCTTCTTTTATCAGGCACATGTACATAAGCTATGCATCCACCAAAAACTTTGAGGTGTCCAATGTCTGGCCGAAAACCTGTAAGCCGCATCTCTGGCATACTTCCATGTATGGCTGCTGTAGGTGTTTTATTCAGTATATACATTGCAGTAGCACAAGCTTCTACCCAATAATAATCTGGCATGCTCTTTTCATTGAGCATCACCCTGGCCACTTCACAAATGACTCTATTCTTTCTCTCAGCCACACCATTTTGCTGAGGTGTATACCTGCAAGTCAATTGCCTTCTTATTCCATGCTTTCTTAAGAAATGCTCAAAAGCATTTGAGGTGTATTCACCACCTCCATCTGTCCTCAAACACTTAATCCAAGAACCATATTGCTTTTCTGCAAAAGCTTTGAAATCCATAAACTTTTCCAACACTTCACTTTTCTCTCTGAGAAAGTATATCCATGTCATCCTACTGAAATCATCAATGAATGTCACATAGTATAAACTGCCTTTGATAGATGGGTTTTGTGCAGGACCCCATACATCGCTATGTACTATCTCAAGTGGCCTGCTACTCATGTTGCCTTCTCTAGGAAACTGTAACCTTGCCTGCTTTCCAAACTGACAGGCTTCACAAACATGCATATTCCCATCATACTTGAATCTAGGCAGCCCACTAATAATGCCTCTTGCCTGCATGTTCTTTAACCTTTGTATATTGACATGTCCAATCCTCTTATGCCACATATCAATGTCCTGTACCACATTTCTGCTTTTAGAGAACATGGCTGATTTTAACTTAGGAATTTCAGCATCCAGCTTAAACAACCTGCCTTCTTTCTTGCCTTTAGCAATGACTCTACATCCATGTTTATGAAATCCTCAACGAAGCAACCATGCTCGTTGAAATGAACCTGTAATCCCTGTTCCACCGTTTGACCAACTGAGGCCAAGCTTTTTGTGATAGAAGGCACATACAATACATTTGACATAGACTTTGTTTGACCATTGTGCATAACCAATGGTACACTTCCAACATGTGTAATGGCATGCTGAGTATCATCTCCTGTTTCCACATAGCCTTTCACATCCATAGGCTTCATATGCTCAAACCATTCACCATGACAAGTCATATGGTTTGATGCTCTAGAGTCCATATATCAAGTGTCATCATTCTCAGCATTTGTCATCATAGATCCCACAACATGTTTCATGGCAAACAAGTGATTTGCGCTGCCATCATTATTGCTTGATGCATAATTTCCACCACCATGTTGTGCATAATTTCCACGATGATTTGCACTGCCATCATTACTGCTTGATGCATAATTTCCACCACCATGTTGTGCATAATTTCCACGATGTTGTGCTCTACCCCCTCTCAAATCATTCTATTTGTGGAAACAATCACGTGTCATATGACCAAATTTCCCACAGTAATGGCATTCCACATCTTGCATAGATGTTTGTTGGCCTTGCCAATGTCCTCTACCATGAGGATTACCTCTGCCTCTCTGAGGTGTATATCCATGACCACCACTAGCACCATATGAAGGCTGAAAATTCTGTTGTGGTGACCTGTCCTGCCATCCACGACCATTACCACGGCCACGTGATGTGAATCTCCCCCTGCCTCTAAAACCTCTTTGCGAATAGAAAGCGTGATTTCTGCCATTATCATCATGGCTAGATGCATCCTGAAATGAATCACTGAGTTTGATTTCCTCAACAAGTAAGAGTGAAACCAACTCATCAAGGTCTGGTAAACCTGTACTCCAAACCGAGATAGATGTATCAAAAGATTTATATTCCTTGCTAAGACCATGCAAGGTAATGTCTACCAAATCATCATCAGGCATGGGGGCATTTATTGTTGCCAATGCATCTGTAAACTTCTTTATCTCTTGTACATAATCATGTATGCTCCTTCTATTCCGCTTCACATTATGTATCTGTTGTCGCAACTGAGACTTGCGAGCACTCGTGTCTGTATCAACAAACAACTTCACCAATGTATCCCATGCATCCTTGGGATTCTCAGCCATGTATGTGTATGAGCATAGCATCCGAAATACATATAGACAGATAATGCAACACTTTGAATGCTCTTTCTGACCATTGCTTATGAGCTATAACCTGCTGCTATGTAGGTTGTCAGGGTAGTTCCGGCTCTAGCTCAGCACCTGTAATGAGATTCCAAAAACCTTTTTCCTTCAGAAAACTTTTGATCCTGTACTTCCATGCCTGGAAGTTCTTCCTATCTAGCTTTTCACCAACAATTTGTACTGGATTATCCGACATATTTGCTCAATGCATATAACTTCCGCACACTTCAAATCTGTAAACGAGCCTTCCTCAGCTCAACCACACTCCAATGAGTGTTCCAGATACTCCAAAGTACACAACAAACTTCAATTTTAATGTAGAAAATCAACCTGTATGCATCCAAAATTAACTGGCTCACACAGTCCAAGATACCTTGTTTTGATGCGCTTTCCAAGGCTCCAAATTACAATGTAGTGGTTCAATCAAGTGTGGGTAACTTGCATTGATACCTAAACAACCTCAATGTTGAATATCAACACCAACCAACATGCATACATATCAATTTTATCAAACCCCCTTCTCTGTTCTGAGAAAAACCAATAGTAATTTTGCTCTAATTTCTTCAATATTTGTCCAAATTGAGAAAAACCAGAAAAACCAATAGTATTTTTGCTCTAATTTCTTCAATATTTATCCAAATTGAGCAACCAAGCATTCATTAGCTTAGCAATGATGTCCACTAACTCCATGTAAAAGGAATTAGTCTAATTATTTAAGACCAAAGAGTAATTAGTCGATTAATCACACTCTACAACCAGTAGACAGCCTGTTTAATCAGCTCATTTCCAGCTCCATAGATGATAATTGTTTAATCCAATCATGTAGCCTTCTTCTCAAGTGTGTGTAGCAACTAATTGCTAACCCAATTTTGGAATATCACAAGCACAAGAGTTGATTTTGAGCCTCCACTTAGTAAAATAGTGAAAAACTACCCTGTTTCTCTGTAGGAGCTGCATCGCCTGCTCCTGAGGGCTTTTGGACTGTTTTTAGTGCTAATTGATGAGGCAATTAAGTACCCAACACACCTAGGCAAGTTCACATTCCATCAATGCTTTGATTTTTGCCAAAAACATGCTCCAAATTCATCAAAATTTGACTTTCTTTTCTCTGTTTTGTGAGAGCTCAAAAACCAATAAATTTCACACATTCAAATGCATCCAAATTGCTCCAAAATCAGTTTAAGGCTTGCATATGAGTTGCCAATACATTCCTC
The DNA here is from genome assembly GCF_041138505.1 of Cibotium barometz. Classification (NCBI taxonomy): domain Eukaryota; kingdom Viridiplantae; phylum Streptophyta; class Polypodiopsida; order Cyatheales; family Cibotiaceae; genus Cibotium; species Cibotium barometz. The sequence goes on along the minus strand of NC_141085.1, from coordinate 45,786,033 downwards.
CTTGTTAGATACATGTGTCTTTGTCAGATTTGCATCTATTTCCACCATACATCACCGCTTCCAAGCTTTAATGGAAAGCTTTCAAAACCAGAATTTTTCTTTGCTTTGGGTTGCCCTAATTTGCTTTGTTTTTGCTTGAATCACCTGCAATCTGCTCAAGGATGTTTAGAATACCTTACCCGATAGGCCAAGCTCTCAGAATTGATAGAAACCGGTGTGCTCCAAGCTTCACAGCATCAATGGCAAGCTTCACAGCTTTTCTTCACAGCTTCTTCTCCCTCTTCTCTCACTCACTCATAAACCCTAATAGAGAGCAGCAGGCTCTGATACCATGTTGAAAAAATAGGTAGAGGGAGAGGAGACACACACACAGGAGCAAACCCTAATGTATATTGTAAACCCTAACCACTAAGGGAAGTCATCTCCCTTCTCACACAATGCATAAAGCCATAATCCATAATACACACAACACACTATGAGTTGTGTCCACACACATCTAACCCTAGCTAATGTCCACACACTATGACCAGCTGGACGCGGTCATTTATGTCTCACACATGTTCCTACCTAACATGCTGGACGCGGTCATTTATAGCTGGCTCACACTGACATCGAGCTTGAATCTCAACATGGCCATCCCTTCACTTGAAACCACATGACCAAGTAGTACCCCACTTCTAATAGCTATGACACTCTTGTAAGGATTCAGTGCCATTCTGAACTGTCCACATATCTCCAAACATAACTTCAGATGCAACAAATGCAAGTCTTTCTTGCCAAAAATCATCCACAAAAACCCTCATAAAATCCAGAAAATATGGCTCAAATACCTTATGTGCCACAAAATTGAATGATGGTGGTCCATTCTTCAAGCCAAAACTCATTACTGTATACACAAATGCACCCCACTCAGTAATGAAGGCTGTTTTGTATCGATCCTCCTCAGCAACTTTAATCTGATTATACCCAGAAAACCCATCCAGAAAGCTATACATTTCATGACCTGCAACTGCATCGAAAACTGCATCACAAAACGGCATTGGAAAAGGATCAGTAAGAGTTGCTGCATTAAGCTTTCTATAGTCCACACATACTCTCAGCTTCCCATTCTTCTTAGGTACCACTATAATTGGAGACAACCATGACACCTCATTCACTGGCTTGATGAAGCCTACTGCCAACAACTTATCTATCTCCTCCTTAACCTGCTTTGCAAAACTAGGGTTCATTCTCTGTACCTTTGCTGTGCAATCGGAACTACATCTTTCTTCAAGTTAATATGATGTTGATGTAATGCAGGTTCTATACCTTTCACCTGAGAATACTCCCAAGCAAATACATGTATTCTTGCAACAATTGTAACAACTCCTTCAAAAACACTCCTTCAGCATGGACACTCACCTTTACCATTTTTGGGTCAGCCTCTGTACCCAAATTAATCTCTTTCAATTCATCCTCCTTAACCCTACTAGAAGTGCCAAACTTCTTGTCATAGATTCTTTCAGCCATAATTCTTGCATCCTTCTCCTCCTACTCAATCTCTTCCCTCCTTGGTAGAAGATTCTGCTTTGTGTTCCAATAGCTGCCTGAATTCTATTCCCTGAATCTCTTGTCCAGGTACTACATTTGACCTTTCCTGAACCTGTTCTTCATCCGGCTGTAATATATGTTCCACATCCATCTCAAACATTGGAACAACTGTTGGATTTGCTTTCAGAAACTCCTCTTCCTCATCATCTTCAACTTCTTCTGCCAAATTGATAGTTTGTGCAAACAATGGTTTCTCCTTGAGTGGAATATTCTTCCTCCCCTGCATAGTTATAGTCACTTTCTTCTTCCCTTTTCTCATAACAACCAAATTCTCTCCCCAATCTTGTCTGACTTTGGCCATTCTGAGCCAAGGTCTTCCCAACAGCATTTCATAAGAGGACGATGAATCTGACATTCGAATGACCACAAAATTGACCAAGAAGGTCATACCTGCAATTGTAATATGTTACTTGAGAATTCCTAACGGTTGTACTCTTGTTTGATCTGCCATCTTCACCTGAAAAGGTGCTGGGGCCAACTTTCCAAGCCCATTTGTGTATAAACAACTTCAGATAAAATATTTACTCCGGATCCTCCATCCAACAATACATCTTCAAAAATCCTGCCCTCATACTGAACTTTGATTACAAGCACAACAACAAAATCAACATCTGCTTGGATCAATGTTGTTTACTCTACTGGGGACCCTATTTGATGAACCAATAATTGATCATCTTGATCCTGAAGTTTCCTCAACAACCTCGCCTTAAAAGCTGGCACCAAGCATAATAACTGATCCAGTGAGACAATTGTAAGGGAGAGTTGATGAGTACCTCAAACCAATCTTTGTCGTCCTGATTCACCTCACGTTTAATGTTGTCCTTTTGTTGCTGACTTTTTGACTCCGATTCAGGCACAGCCTGCTTCCTCTGCTCCTTTTGAATCTGCTTCTGCACTTGATCCCTAATTCCTTTTTTCTCCTTCCAATCTATTGGTCCCTTTGCTTTGGATCTAGTGATAGCCATAACTTCAACATCATCAACCTGCATGCATTCATTACAATCACAAACCCACTCTTCCTTATCTTCTTGCTTGTGCTGCTCCTGAGTTGGTTGACTAACACGATCATTCTCCTGCTAATCTGAGAGATCAACCAAAAGTACATTAGCTTGAGCTGGTTGCTGATTCTTTTATTGTTGCTGTTGCTGTCCTCCTTGCTGGTTACCCTGATTATATCTTAGCACAGGCATTCCCCGCTCTTCTCTATGCCTAACCCACAATGCATAATTCAAGCCTACCCAATGATCTGGTGCACCACAGTACACACAAGGCATAGCACCTGGTGGTATCCTATCATTATTCTCCTTCTCCCTCCATGGTGGTCTTGGAGGTCGAGGCCTCTGAAATGGTGGTCTGCCCCTAAATGGAGCTACTTGATTTGTGTTGAGATATCGAGCTCGTCTAGTGAGGCGGTGGACACTGATGACCTGCGTGGGAGATAGGCCCCACACTTACACCACTGGCATGGTTGGTGAGATCTTGGGTGATATGCGGCCAGTGGGATGACAGGCTATGTGAAAGCCATTCTAGAGACTGGCATAGTTATAGCGCCAGCTCATTTAGTTGGGTTCACACTATAGAGAACCCTTGTATGTATTTGGTTGAGTACCTTTCATATTGTGTGTACTCTTATCTTTGTATATGGTGTGTTGAGTGTTGAGTAGAGAAGAAGAAGATTTTCAACCTCTCACCTTGTGTGTTCTCTATTAGGGTTTTGTGAGTGTGTGTGTGCTTGCAAGAGCTGAAGCTCTCTTCCCCCCTGCATCTTTTCATGGTATCAGAGCCTGGTTTGTGCTAAGGGCTGAGCTGCAAGCAAGAGAACCACACAAAGCGGTACGAGGGTAAGAGCTTCAACTACTCTTCCCTATTTGTGTTGGTAACTACACCCTTGTAAGAGCTTCAACTACTCTTCCCTATTTGTGTCGGGAGCTCTACGGGAGGCACCGGCAAATGATCTCTGATTGAGGAGCTTTCTTCGCAGGAGTAAAGCTATAGGGCAACTATACTGTCCTATTGAACGAAATTTTTTAGGGAGAAAACGTGTTTCGGGCGTCTGGACCTCCGTTTTCCAGAAAGCAGGCGATTTCGAGCACTGCGGGTAAGTCACCATTCTCTGTAGAACTCTGTTTTAAGAACTGTAAGAAGACAGATTGGCTGTGCAGACATTGTGGGTGCTGCAAAGAGGTCAACAGTTGCCATTGGGTGTATGTATGCACATTGAGGTCACTGGTTGTGACATTTGAGAGTACTACAGTACCACTATAGAAATATAGCAGTACCTCTGTTTTAAGAACTGTAAGAAGACAAATTGGCTATGCAGACATTGTGGGTGCTGCAAAGAGGTCAACAGTTGCCATTGGGTGTATGTATGCACATTGAGGTCACTGGGGTTGTGACATTTGAGAGTACTATAGTACCACTGTAGAAATATAGTAGTTTGTGCAGGACAAACCAGAGTGCTATTTCTGGTAAAATTGTGTGTCTGGCAAGATGTCAAATGATGGCATAACACAGATTGTGGCTGAGAAGCTTGATAAGAATAACTTCCATGCTTGGAGGTTCAGGTTGATGAATTTCCTGATGGCAAAGGGCTATTGGGACTACATAGAAGGTGAGCAGCATGAAGAGGCACCGAAGATACCGACTGCTGCAGATGTGAAAGAGTTTAAAGACTAGAACCAAGGGGCCATGAAAGTTATGTATTGGCTCTCCATTAGTATACAGGACACCATGATTGGGCACATTCAGGATGCCAAGTCCCCCAAGGAGGCGTGGGACACCTTGGTAAAACTCTATGAAACAAATACCAAGGCACGTAAGATACAGTTGAAGAATGAACTTCATACTATGGAGAAAAAGAGCATGTCTGTGAATGACTATGCATTGAAGATAAAGGGTATTGTGGAATCCCTTGCATCTATCGGTGTGTCAGTAGATGATGATGATAAGGTGGAAGTCTGTCTACGTGGTCTCGGGCCACAATACAAGGCATTCAAGACGTCGATTCAGACTCGGGAAAACATCCCCAACTTTACAGATTTGGTGTCTATGCTGATTATAGAAGAGAAGAGCTTGGGTGAAGACCAACAGTATTCACAAAACAAAAACAGTTCAAAGCAACAGGCCTTCTACACAAGTTCAGGTAGAGGACGAGGTAGAGGAGGCCGTGGACGCGATCAAGGAGGTGGCCAAACAGGTAATTAGAATTATGGCCAGTAGCAGCAACAACAACAGTCCCAGAATACACAACAACAACATCAACAACACACAGGTGGAAGAGGCAAATTCAGAGGCAGGGGGAGTCAAAGAGGACGTGGAAATTGGCAAAGGCAATATAATGATGCACGTGAATGCTTTTATTGTGGTAAGCCTAGACATGTGCAGGCAGAATGTTATAAGAAGCAGGCTGACATGCAAAATGGGAAAGTGCAGCAGAACAACTATGCATCCTCAAGCAGAAGCAATGAGGAAAATGAAAGGTTGTTTGTTATGCAGCATGTCATGAATGCCATGTCTGAAAATGTTGAAGCAGCACAAAAAGATGATGTATGGTATGTATATTCACGTGCTTCAAACCACATGACAAGTCATGGGGAGTGGTTCAAGGAGATGAAAAACCTTGAACGACTAGGTTTTGTGGAAACAGGGGATGACACTACTCATCCAATTGCCCATGTTGGAGATGTGCCATTGTCTATGCAGGATGGCAAAGTGAAGTACCTTGCAGATGTACTTCACATTCCGAACATAATAAAAAATTTGGTTTCAGTTGGCAGATGATTGAGCAGGGTTTGCAGGTTTGGTTTAACCCTGATGGTGGTTGTTATGTTGAAGACTTTAAAGACAAGTGCAGGTTGGTTGCAAAAGGCAACAGAGTGGGAAGAATGTTTACGTTGAATGTAGACATGCCTGAAATGAGTGCTGCGATGTTTGCAAATGGTTCAGGAATTGTTGCAGACATAGACATTTGGCATAAAAAAATTGGACATGTGAATGTGCAGAGAATGAAGTCTATGCAGACTAAAGGAATTGTGACAGGACTGCCAAAATTTAAAGTGGAAGGTATGCAGAGAATATGTAAAGCATGCCAATTTGGAAAGCAAACAAAGCATGTATTTCCACGTACCAGATATGTGAGCAGAAATGCACTAGATGTTGTGCATTCAGATGTATGGGGTCCTACGAAGACCATGTCTATGGGAGACTGTATGTGACCATGTCTATGGGAGACTGTATGTGACATTCATTGATGACCACACAAGGAAAGTGTGGGTATATTTCATGAAGGAGAAGAGTGAGGTGTTCACTCACTTTTAGAATTTCAGAGTTTTGGTTAAAAAGCAAACAGGGAAATATGTAAAGTGCCTAAGGTTAGATGGAGGGGGAGAGTACTTCTCCAATGAGTTCTCTGAATTTTTGAAGAAGAATGGTATTCAGAGACAGTTTACATGCACTCCGTAGCAAAATGGAGTTGCTGAGCGGAAAAACAGGCACATTGCTGAGATAGCGCGAGCATTGATGGAAGAGAAGAATATGCCGCATAGCTATTGGGCTGAGGTAGTTTCTACAGCAGTATACATCATGAACAGGACTCCAACTGCAGCCATACATGATGTAACTCTAGAGGAGAGGTTTACTGGCAGAAAACCTGATTTGTCTCATCTGAAAGTCTTTGGAATCATTGCATATGTGCATGTGCTAGATGAGCTGAGAACTAAGCTGGATCCAAAAGCTGAAAAATGTGTGTTTATTGGATATTCCCTTGAGCAAAAGGGATACAGGTGTTATAACCCTGCTACACGTGAGTTGAGGGTAAGCAAGGATGTTGTCTTTGATGAGATGAGCAGCTGGTATGCTGCTGAAAAAGAAGCTGTTGGGGCTGATGTGAGTGGAAGTGTGGTTGCATAGAATGCAGGTCAGCAATCACAGTCTTTGAGTGGACCAGGAGAGTCCTCATCTAGTGGGTCTGTTGATAGACCATGGAGTGGCAGGCTGCATCATAATACCAGTCCTACAAATGTGATTAGCACATCACGTAAAGGAAAAGAGAAAGTTGGTATGCCTGACATTTTTGCAGGGCATTCTCATGTTGATGGAGAGTCTAGTGGCTCAGATATGAGCCTTGATGAGGAGCTTGGGATCCCAGCTATGAGAACACTGGTGTAAAGAAGGCTATGGAAGCCATGAATGAAAAGATGCGAAGATCTAGGAGAGTAAAAAACCTTGTGCAGAGGTTTACCTATGATAGTTATGTGGCACATCATTATGCATATATGGCAAAGGTTGTGCAGGTTGTAGAGCCCACATGCATTGATGAGGCTATTGGAAATGTGTGTTGGGAGAAAGCTATGGATGAGGAGATGGATGCACTATATGGAAATGAAACTTGGGATTTAGTGCAATTGCCTGAAGGCAAGAAAGTCATTGGATGCAAGTGGGTGTACAAAGTAAAACATAACAGTGATGGAAGCATAAACAGGTACAAGGCTAGATTGGTAGCCAAAGGATATGCGCAAACATATGGCATTGATTATGATTGAGGAAACTTTCAACCCAGTTGCTAAGATGGCAATAGTGAGAGTTGTGATAGCAGTGGCTGCGTCAAAGCAATGGTCTTTACATCATCAGATGGATGTAAAGAATGCATTCTTGCATGGGGATTTGCAAGAAGAGGTGTATATGTTGCAGCCACCTGGTTATGAGGATGTGGGTCACCCTGAGCATGTTTGCAGGTTTAAGAAAGCCTTGTATGGCTTAAAACAAGCACCAAGAGCATGGTCTGACAAGATTTCTGAATATATTATCACTATTGACTTTCATGTAGCCAATGCAGATCTCTATGTAGATGACTTGATCATTACGGGGGACCATGGTGCAGAGATCTTTGATGTAAAGATCTTGCTTAGACAAAAGTTTGAGATGAAGGATCTGGGGGAGCTCAGATATTTCTTGGGCATTGAGGTGATTAGGTCACCACATGGTATTGGATTACTGCAGAGAGAGTATGGCTTGGACATGTTGTCCAAGTATGGTATGACAGGCTATAAGCCTATTTCCGTGCCATTGGATCAGAATGGCAAGTTGAGTACAGATTCAGGAGAGATTTTGGAGGATCCTACTATGTATAGGCGCATAGTAGGAAGCTTGATCTACATGACAATCACCAGACCAGATTTGAGCTATGCTGTTGGGTTGGTGAGTCAGTTTATGCAGGTTCCACGAAAAATGCATTTGGATGCATTGAGATGCATACTGAGGTATGTGAGGTCTACTTTGCATTGTGGACTATTCTATGAGACTGGGACAGAGATATGTGTACATGGGTACACAGATGCTGATTGGGCTGGTAGTATCTCAGATAGAAAATCTACCAGTGGCTTCATGTTTTCTTTGGGGAGTGCTGCTATGACTTGGAGCAGCAAGAAGCAGCCTACGGTTGCTCTATCCAGTATAGAGGCCGAGTATAGAGGAGCTGCTACTATGGCAGCATGTGAGGTAGCTTGGTTGAGAAAGCTACTTGTTGTAGATTTGGGTCTATCATTGGTGGATAGACAAGTTGTCATTTTCTGTGACAACATTAGCAGTATACAGTTGGCCAGGAACCCAATTTTTCATGCTCGCACGAAGCATATAGAGGTCCGCTACCATTTCGTCAGAGAGAAGGTCTTGGTAGGAGACCTTGACCTTGTTTATATCAGCACAGAGGATCAGGTAGCTGACATCTTCACCAAAGCATTGGGTACAGAGAAGCTCCACATATTCAGAGCTTCACTTGGTGTACATGAGATGGAGTTGAGCTCGAGGGGGAGTGTTGAGATATCGAGCTTGTCTAGTGAGGCGGTGGACACTGATGATGACCCGCCTGGCTGGGGGATAGGCCCCGCACTTACACCACTGGCATGGTTGGTGAGATCTTGGGTGATATGCGGCCAGTGGGATGACAGGCTGTGTGACAGCCATTCTAGAGACTGGCATAGTTATAGCGCCAGCTCATTTAGTTGGGTTCACACTATAGAGAACCCTTGTATGTATTTGGTTGAGTACCTTTCATATTGTGTGTACTCTTATCTTTGTATATGGTTGTTGAGTGTGAGTAGAGAAGAAGAAGATTTTCAGCCTCTCACCTTGTGTGTTCTCTATTAGGGTTTTGTAAGTGTGTGTGTGCTTGCAAGAGCTCAAGCTCTCTTCCCCCCTGCATCTTTTCAATTTGCTCCTACATCAACTCTACCTCTTCCTGCATTAGGTGTAGGCTGTCCTTTGCTTTTAGGATTGTACCAACACTGAGCTGTGTTGTGACCATCCCTTTCACACGTGACAATACTGCTTCTCCTTTGGTGCTACCACAGAATACCCAAACTTTTCCAACTTACTTACTAAGTCCGCCTCTTTGGGATGCTTATCCTTCTGTTTTTTTTTCTTACTTCTCTCCTTTCTTTTTCTTTTGTCCTCCTCTTCATCATCACTTTCTAGATGATGTATCTGAATCCTCCTCCTTGTCTGAATCGGGGGATGTTGCATCTGACCCTTCTTCGGAATGAGAACTGTTATCTCTACTACTCTTTGCTTTTGTCATACCCAGCCTCTTTTCAACTCTTGCTGCAGTAGCAACAAGATCATTGATTCCTCCGGCAATGTCAATGCTTGCCATAGCATTCTTCAAACTATGCCTTAATCCTTTCAAGAAATATCCTGCCAACATCTCATTAGTGGGTCTTTCATTGCCCTGCAATCTTTCAACCAAATTTTTTAGTTTTTGAGCATAGTCTTCCACCAACATATTCTTCTGCCTAATGTCCCCCTGAGTTTTCTCAGAACATCGGTTGGAGTCTTTTCCTTCTTGAACCTCTGCAAAAATGTTGTCCTCAAAGCATTATAATTAACAAAATGTGGTATACTATACTGGCTAAACCAGCTCATGGCTTTACCTTCTAATGTGGCTGCAAAAATTGCTGAAGTTTAATTGGATTATTGTATAAAGCCAGATAACCGCTTGCTTGCCATCTAGTTTCAAACTAGGCTACATGGCAATCTGCATCTTCCTTGGATCCTCCTTTGAATTTAGAGGCTTTGACCTTGGGGTTGAGAGGTGGTTGAGCCATGAGGTTCGGCTGTGGTGGTGGTCTCCTAAGTCTTTGCCTGGGTAGCCCCCTGTAGTGGGTCAAAATGGAGACTTCTTCCTACTCTTGCAGATCTTCCTGCCAAGAGTAAAACCCCTAATAGTTGCCTCACTTGCATTCCCCCTACTGCTCGAGAAGTCTCCCCCCCCGTTGGTCTACTGCTCAATTTTGCTCGATTTTCAGAGTGGACTCTCCTGGCCATCCTGCACATCTTGATCGTAATGAAATGGATCAATATTGCCTGCCTAGGCCTGGGCCCTTGTATAATAAACTCTGCCTACTCTTCTCTCCCTCTCTCACATGCATCCTCTCTGGCATTCATCGCCTTTGTCTAAACAGGACAAACATAGCGGGATCGCCAATTGTGTTGGGGTTCATCAACACAAACACAAATACAACAAGCAGACACAATTTCTCCACCACAAGAAACATGTCGACTAAGCAAAAATAGAAATTCAGATACAGCAGAAACTTAATATGTAGACAGAAATCCGATAGAGCAAGGTCACAAGAGATATGAACACCCTGAAATCTGCTTCATTCTCCCTCACATTACATTACTTCCCTTCTTTTCTACCTTGCCCAAAATGTTACTCTTTCCCCCAAAATGTTACTCTTGAATAACAGTTACATATCTTAACTTCCAAGATCCCAAGACATTGTTAACTTCCAAGATCCCAAGACATTCATCAGACATTCCTACCACCTTATAATTCCGGCTTAGCACATATCCGACTTACTAAATATCCGACTACGAAACATTTAACCTAAGAGAACTATGCCTTCAACACTTATATCCTCTTCTTCACAATCATGCACCGCCAAAATAATTCTTTGTACAGCTTTTTTCCTGAATTGTTTAACATGCAATTGTTTATATTTGTGCAAATTAAGTTCCTCTACACAAAGGAAAATGTTTTGTTAGTAGAAACCTCATAGCTACGTTAGATGATAGAGATGTAGATTATAAACATCACTTAAATCAGGAATATTAAAAATCTTTTTTAGCAAAAGAAATCCTTTAAGGTACGTCCTCCATCCACATCTGACATTTGCAAGCTAGACTGGCACCTTTATCCTTCAATATCTCATGGCGTGAATAAAATTTGGCTCCAATAATAGGTGTTCCACAATTGATGCAAACTTTCGAGCACTTTTGAAAGGTCGACAAAATAGTATTAGTTTATCCTACTTCAATAAATCTATCTATATGATTGTGGAAGAGGGAAATGTCAATAGGGACTCTCTCTAACATGACCATGATATCCGGAGACAGAGTGTGCAAAGTAACATGTATTTTGTTCAGTGTCGTAAGGAAGCAAACTCTAATGTGCCTTGAAAAAACAAACAGGGCATAGGTGTTATAAAAAAAACACATACAAATTACCTAATATATAATGTCAGTCCATAACTTATCACATGGACTCACTCTTCGTTATAAGCTGTGATAATAATTTGTTCTATATCAAGGTTGACCCCCTAAAACCAGGCCATTAGGTCCAAAAATGATGTCCCCTCATTTTGCAATTGCCCTGATATGAGAGGTCTATAACACATGTACTATTTTGTATCTCTTTTGGTAGAAGCGAGAGACAATACCTGCAGGCAACAATGAATAGAAAATAGAATTAGGATTTTTGAGAAAATAGAAATAGAATTTGTGAAAAATAGAATTAGAATTAGAAAATAGAATACAACACAATCATGCCAATATACCATAGCGATACATTCACGATTGTGTCTGTGACTTCTAGTATCTCGCCAACATCGCAAAACATGTAAATCAGCTACATCTAAGCTGGCAACAGGCTTGCTTCCCCAAATTGTAAATGCCATATTGATGACAGGTGCAATATTCTCCAACTCCCTTAATTCTCTAATATTTTCTGCTTCAATGATGTAAATGCCATATTGATGACAAGTGTAATATTCTCCAACTCCCTTAATTCTCTAATATTTTTTGCTTCAATGATGTTAATTTCTCTAGGAATCTTGTTGGATTCTTGCCATGCATATCATTTGGTAGATCACCATAAAATTATCACTATCACTGTTGCAGAATCGGATGGTTGTGACTGTGTGGCAGCAGCCTTTGGTTGTGCTTGTGGTTGTGGTTGTGGTTGTGCCTCCGATTTTTGGTTGTGCGTGAGGTTCTGGTTGTGCGGCATCTTGTTGCAGCTATTCTTGTGCTTCTGCTCTTCTCTGAGTCTGAGAGCGAGTGTCCCTGTCGTGACCAGCACGGGTGTTCTCAACTGGCCTCATATGAGGATGGAGGGGTGGGACCATCAAGATCTCCAGCATGTGACGATCGCTAACAGAATTACATGCTAATAAACAATCATATCTATACCTTAATCTATGGAGTGTATCGAAATCCCTAGCAATTATTGTAAGACTATGAGCATGGGCAGCAGCAACAAGGAAATATGCATCTTCAAAAAAATCTATGAGCCAGTCTTCAATAATTCCCTGGAGACAAAACTGCAGATGCTTGCCATCGCATGCCAATACTCTAGTATTCACAAATTTCATGCACAAGCCTCTGAAATGGTATCCTGGCTATTGTAGGTTGCATATGTTGCTCAATCTATCAAAGCTCTCATAGAACTATCGTGTGTGTTTAATATCTTCTCCTCCTACTTTGCACCTGGAAGGCAACTCCATAGGCCATTCACTTATATCGACCCTTCGAGCAGCTCGCTTGGTACACGCCATCTAATAAATAAAATCAGTAAGATGACAACCGAAAAATTGTTCAGAGATAGTACCAAGTGATAACAGACAAGTGGGATGCCCGCTCGCAGGTATTGACCCCCGCTAACAAGATCTTATTGTATAGTCCATGAGCAACATGACCTAAAGGGAAGTTTTAGTACTAAGTGATATAGGGCCAGCAGGATGCCAATGAGCCTCTTATTGCTTGGTACTGACCCCGTGAGCAAAATGATGCAAGGGGTTAGTACCAAGTGAAATGGAGCCTGCAAGATGTCATAAGCCTTATATCACTTGGTACTGACCCCATTAGCAAAACGACCACAAAAGGTCACCAATCAAGCGACATGGTTCCAGCAGGATGCCAATGAACCTCCTATCGATTGGTACTAACCCTGTGAGCAAAATGATCACAAGGAGTCAATACCAAGCAAAATGGGGCCTAAAGGATGCCAACAAGACTCGCATCGCTTGGTAATGATCCCATGAGAAAAATGACTATAGAATATGCTCAGTACCAAGCGCTTTGCAGGATGCCAACGAGACTTGTCACTTGGTACTGACCCCGTGAAAGCACGTGTCCCAAGGGAAGTCAGCACCAAGTGATATGGGGCCAACACGATGCCCACGAGCCTCCTATTTCTTGGTACTGAGCCTGTGAGCAAAGTGACCACAAGAGGGACAGTACCAAGCAAAATGGTGCCTGCCAATGAGACTCGTGTCTCATTGGTATTGACCTCGTGAAAAAAATGACCACAAAAGGGGGTCAGTACGAAGCGATATGGGGCTTGTAGGATGTCAACAAGACTCTTGTTGCTTGGTAATGACCCCGTGAGCAACGTGTCCCTACTAGGGAAGTCAACACCAAGCAATATGGGGCCATCACGATTCCCACAAGCCTCCTATTGCTTGGTACTAACCCCATGAGCAAAGTGAACGCAAGGGGGAGAGTACCAAGCAAAATGGTGCCTGCCAATGAGACTCGCATCGCTTAGTACTGACCTATGAGAAAAATGACCACAAAAGGGGGTCAGTACAAGCAATATGGGGCTTTCAGGATGCCAACGAGACTCATGTTGCTTGGTATTGAGCCCATGAGCAACGTATTCCAAAGGGGGTCAATACCAAGTGATATGGGGCTAACACGATGCCATGAGCCTCCTATCGCTTTGGTACTGACCCCTTGAAAAAAATAACCTCAAAGGGGGTCGGTATTAAGGATGCCAAACGAGACTCATGTTGCCTGGTACTAACAATGTGAGCAACATGACCCTAAGGGGGTTCGGTATACCAAGCAATATGGGCTAGTAGTATGCCAATGACCCTCCTATCGCTTGGTGTATTCCTTGTTAGCAACATTACCCCAATAGACCGCAATACATTAAGAAAAGGTCTTTACCAAGTGATAAAGAGATCATGGAGTGCCTGTGAGCCCCTTATCGCACAGTCCTGACCCCTGAACAAACCCTTATGTTTAGGTTAAAAAATCTCAAAATACATGTAGCATAGGCAATGGTGGATGTAGAGGCAATGGCATTGTCTCAGGTTGGGGGGGTTGATGATAGGAAGTAGATGCAGTCGGCGAGGCAAAGGCAATAGGGCACCACGATAACGTTTCCTAAAATAAATCAAACACATGGAGGAGAGGAGAGGAGAGGAGTGAGAGTACCTATAAATGCCACTTATGATCAATCAGTACACACCACGGGAGTGGTGCTAAGACCATGTGGTATGGGACCACATTGGTCTTTAACGGCCCCTATCACACTCGGGAGCTTCATTCATTTGCATCGAGTTCCTCGATCGCCCTTTTCGTCGCCCCTCTGCATCGCCATAGCCCCTTATTCTACTTCTTCTATCTTCACAGGCAAACTGAGGCTTTTAATCAAATCTGCAGGTATGCTTTTCTCTCTCTCTCTCTCTCTCTCTCTCTCTCTCTCTCTAATTAAAAACTCACAATATTCATTCTGAACACACAAAACCTTATAGAAAGAAAACAATTATGCTTCGTCTCCAACAATTTTATAGAAAGAAAAAATTATATGATATTTTAATGAACCATAGCCTGGTAAACTTTGATGCATGCTCATTTTTGAAGGCATGGGATGAAACTTTTATTTGAAGGGTTAATTCTCTTATGCCATTTTTTCCCTAGGCATTATAAGGGGATTTTCAAAAATTCACCCTTGAATTTTTTGGTGGCCTTATATGAAGGGTAAAATGGCTTATAAATGTGTGAGACCTTATAATGTTAGTTATGAATAGGACACACCACACGCGTGGTCTTAAGACCACCACATGGGTCTAAAACGGCCCAGATCTCCTTGGTGGGGACATCGAGCTTTCTACCCATCATAAACCCTTGGCATCAAGCTCTGTTCCCTTCTTGTTGTCCCCCTGCATCGCCATCATATAACCTGTTCCTTTCCATTGCCGTGGTGTTGAGCTCGCTCGTCTCACCATCGCCAAAGTAGGTATCATTATAGTGCTTATAGCTTGTTCTTATTGATCCCCTTTTCTTTAATTTTCTTATCTGGGTTAGTACAAAGCGATAAGGGGCTTGTGGACATCACGTAAGCCCCCACTGACCCCATGATCCATATAGCCTTGTATTTACCCCCATGTCTCTCCTTTTATACACAAGGGGTTAGTACCAAGCGGTAGGGAACTCACAGGCATCTCATAAGCCCCTAATCACTTGATATTGATCCCCTTTTGCTTTCTTTTGTTTTGGGGTCTTTCATTTTGTTATCTAGGTCAGTACAAAGAGGTAAGGGGCTTGAGGACATCGCATAAGCCCCCTATCGCTTGGTACTAACACCATGATCCATATGGCCTCGTATTTACCCCCATGTCTCTCCTTTTACACACAAGGGATTAGTACCAAGTGGTAGGAAACTCGCAAGCATCACGTAAGCCCCTAATCGCTTGATACTAACCCCTTTTTTTTGTTTTGTTTTGGGGTCTTTCATTTTGTTATCTCGGTTAGTACAAAGTGGTAAGGGACTTGCAGACATCGCGTAAGCCCCTTACCACTTGTTGGTGTACTGACCCCATGATCTGTATGGACTCATATTTACCCATGTCTCTCCTTTTATACACAAGGGGTCAGTACCAATAAGCGGCAAGGAACTTGCAAGCATCACATAAGCCCCTAATTGCTTGATACTGACCCCATTTTGTCTTCTTTTGTTTTGTGATCTTTCATTTTGTTATTTGGGTTAGTAATTTTCAATAAGGGGCTCACGGACTTCGTGTAAGCGCCCTACCGCTTGGTACTGACCCCATGATCCATATGGCCTCGTATTTACCCCCATGTCTATTCTTTTATACACAAGGGATGGATCAATACCAAGTAGTAGGGAACTTGCACGCATCACGTAAGCCCCTAATCGCTTGATATTGACCCCCTTTTGTATTCTTTTGTTTTGTGGTTAGTACCAAGCCAAAAGGTGCTCGCATGCATCGCCTAAGCCCCTTATCGCTTGGTACTGACCCCTTGTATATTAAGCGTGCTTGTCCTAATCGACTAAAATGTTTCTTTAGGCATGTCGGCTCTTGAGTTGGACATTCTCTTGGAATTGGGTGATAAGGCGGAAGAGTCTTGCGCAGAAAAGTTGTATATGTTTGTATACAATGCACATGCCCTCCACCATACTCCTCAATTATCTTTAATGTTCAATGCATAATTTCCTTTTTTTGAGAACATTATCAAGATTTCTAGGATTGTTCTCGTGGACAGGGAGCAAGATTATGAACAGATAGTTTCTGGAAACATCGTGACGTCCGATGGTGAATGATATGCTTATCCATTTGATTTTTCAATAGATAAAGTCATGAAAAGAAGGCTCAACCGTTGTCTTGAAAAGATCCCCAACTATGGCAGTAGAGTAGAGGAGAATGCCCATTACACTCAAAGAAGTGTCGCCTTCTCTAATTCAGTTATGGATTTCTTTGTTTTTTGCATCTCCTTACTGAAGACTCTAAGCCCTAGACAACGAATTTACCAAGAAGTCTAGTGCCAATCGAGGATGATGGAGTTGAAGAAGAGGTGGCTATTGATCCAATAGAGGAGAGGGCAGAGGCCGAAAAGGAAATGTTTTCCACTAGTACATCCCTTGTCGGTGTCGATGTAACAACACCCACGAGCATAATCCCATTTGAGGCCAGTCCACCTAATGAGAATGAATAGGGGAACTTGTCACTTCTTTCTTTACCTAGCTTTACTATGGCAGAACATTGTGATTATGTATTATTAAGAGGCATTATGCATCATTTTAATATTCATGAAGACTATTTCTTGGGTGCTTTAGCAAATTATAGTGAAGTAGACATGAGGTGGGTAGAGCAAGGAGTTGACAAACACCTCCTAGTTGATTCTGTAGTCTAGGACTTTGAGTATCTACCTAGAAAGGAGATATTAAAGGACATGTTCAATGAAGCTATGACATATGAAACCGAATTGCCTTCCGAGGAGGAGGCTGCCGTAATTGCAAACCATCTTGATTTGGTAGATACAGCCAAATATATAGCACGTAGTACTGTACATGAAGACAGTAAGTCTATGATCCCTTTAAGGACAAGCAAAAAGCTTGAGGGTGATGAAAATCAACACAGGTAACAGTACCAAATTTTTCTTAAGCTATTAGTATTTGTTTTACATGTGTTTTGTCAATTAAACATATTACGTTGCTTGCAGGTTTTGTATATGATGATGATTTCTTGAATAGAGCAAGAGGCTCAAGATCATCGGTGCTAGTAGTTCAAAATCAATAGGTCATTGAAAGGATGCTAGTCTCGCTGAATATATAAGACATTTGAATCATCAAAAGGTATGTACACTTTATGGCACTTTCTTATAATTGGTAGTAAGTTGACTTGAATCATGATGATTACAATTTTGACGCACATATCATTATATTTCATAAAGAGTTCTCAAAAGATAATGAAAATTTTCCTTTATTCGCATTGAAAGTACTCTCCAAGTTTTGTGGTGCATATGATGTGCCTTTGAATGCTGAGAAGTGGTGGAGAAATAGTAAGCATTGTAGGTGTTTGGTTAGGGGCATGGCAAGCACTAAGATGCCCCTACTACCTGTCATACATAGCCCAGGCTCTTGTGGTAGGAATTAATGAACTAGACACATTACCTCCTTATGGAAAAAGATATCTAATGAGGACAAGAAAGAGCCAGTGTGTTTCTCCAAAACTGTTGCCTCTAGAGGTGCAGCTGCCAAAAATAGATCTCCTAGCAGATGAAGTAGCAGATGAAGTTGAAGAAGAAGATGAAGAAGAAGGAAGACCACCAAAGAAGATGAAGCCCACCTCCTCATCATCAAGCCCACTTCCTCCCAACCCTAATCAATTATAAAGTACGGTGTATGATTATACAGTATATGCTGCAATAATCATAAATATAACAAAACCAAATGTATGTATAAATTAGACTCGAAGTATTAAGATTCTTTTAAGTCTTGTTCTTCTTCTTTGTGCGTCATTTCTACTACTGTTACTGAGTACTTGAGTGTCTCCATGTGTTCATGTATTATTAATTGGAATCTCCAATTTAGGATTAATGTTCACATTTATAAAGAAAGTCTTCTCTATCACCATTTTTAAGAATAGCGGGTTTCCTCTGCTATAGGAAGGAGAAACCTATGCTCCACAACCTCACTTAGATCAGCATGTTCATGTCTTACTTCTACTCCTCCTTGCCTACTAAAAGATGGTGCTGAAGTGTAGCTTGCACATTTTTGAATTCATTGGTAGAAAATCTTTCAAATGATTAGAAGAAGACATACACAAATCACCTCAACAAATGGTAATTCATCTATGAATTTCGAGGTTGGGAGAAAAGCATGTGATTTGTAACATAGAGCTTTGCAAGCAGTTGATGGTTTGTCCAACTGGTGGATTTTAAGTTTATAAGTTGGGCCATCCCTAAGGGATTTTTATCACAAGTTTCCAACCAGTTGATAACCATATAATAGGTTGTGAGGGTTTAGAACCCAATGGTTAAAACTACTTTATAAGTTGACAACCAATTATATAAACATTGGTAGTTAACTTATAAACTGGTTTATAAATTGGGCCACTTTAATGGTTTTTAACCCTTGTTTTCCAACCCTTTTGAAACTAGTTTATGGGTTGGAAGGGTTTATAACCACCACTGGTTGACAACTAGTTTATAAATTGATAGCATGACAAATGGCAACTAGCTAATAACTTGTAGACAAAACAACTAGTTTATAAATTGATAGCATGACAAATGGCAACTAGCTACTAACTTGTTGACAGCAGCAACCGGTTTATAGATTGAGAGTATGACAAATGGCCACTGGGTTGAAGATAAGTTTATAAGAGAAGGGAAACTTGAAAGGGTTTTGGATTATTGGTTTGAGTCCACTAACACCCAATTTATATGTTTGGAGCATAACAATAGGTTTTCATCACTAGATTGACACCCACTGTAGTAATATCTTGGAAGCCCTATAAATGGGTTTCAACCGGTTTCAAATGGGCTGGCATATAGCAAGTTCTTAAAGGTGGTATTAACGAATTCCCAGCAATGCTAATCAAATAAAACCAGTTAAAGAGTATAGGTTGCTACCTTTCTTTTCAAGCATGGCATGACCAAGTGGTTTCCTTACCACCATTTGTTTCTCTTCTTCGGGTATGGCCTGGCTACAACCAATTGCAATGCACTTGCCTTTGACACATACATAAGGGTAGAAAAACGCATGGTACACATGCTTTCAAGGTAATATAAACAGACCAACAACAGACTCATCCACTTGAAACCTCTGAGGCCACACCCTAGGCAACTTTCCATCACAATCAGCATACTATCCTTATGTAGAAGAATCTTTGGCTATTGTGGAATGATCATCATGCTAGAGTTCTGTAGCTTTACACCCATCATGAAATCTCTGCTAGCACCTACTTTCTCCACGACCTCATTCTTGTGGTCTAAATCGGCCTATAAACATAGACAAAATGCAATAAACATGGCATGGACTTTCTTCATATGTAGAAAACACATATACATACCTTTTCTTTTTCTAGAGCTTCTCTAGTGATGCAAAGTTTATCTTGAAGTTTCCGCTCTACTTGTTATTGTGCATCAAGAGGCATGTTATTTGATGGGCGCATCATGGTGTGGTATTAAATTTCACCTTCAATGCGATGCAGGATGCACTTTGCCTCCTCTACCTTTGTTGTCCTCACTATATGAAGAGCCAGCAATGCAGGTATTCAGTAGAATGTTATCCACCAATGTCTACACCTAACCTGAGACCTCCACCTCTACCTCATATAGGCTAACTTGTGCCAACGGAGTGCATGCATTCTAAGATAGTGTTACACCATAGCTCATAGATGACATAAACTGTACACCTGCCTCGCACATCCACTGAGTTCTTTTTTTTGTGCAATTACCATTGTGAGGTGAAAAAAAGAAAAAAGAACCACTGCCTCTATAGCCCTTCACCTCCCAAACTTGGAAATACTAACACGAATGGGGGCACCACCAGCCACCGGCTGGAACACTTCTCATAGTTCACCACACCACCCATGCCAGAAAGACAGCACAAAACAGGGGCACCATAGACAAGGTAAACACCCAGTAATTATATTCACAGTCAACACACCATACAAGCTTCTCCCGACACAGAAGCCTTACTCACACAACCATAAAAAAACACTCAGACCTATCACTGCCAAGGATACACCACATCCTCAATCACCGCGAACCTCTCACTTGCCTGCTGTACCAATCACACCAGAAAGAACCCGGCCACTCTCACTCTTCAGAGGGCGCCCCACCAGCTAACCCTCTACTCCTCTGTAGCCCATCACTTCTGTGTGTGTCGCCAGCAGCAGCTACCCAAACATCTCTCTCTCTGTGTGCTGATCCTCTGCCAGCCTCACAACAAACCCAAGCACCACCTGCCCCTTGTCTCTGCAATGCTACCGGCCCCACCAGCCAAGTAGCAACACCTCTCAACGTCCCACAGTCGTGAGCTCTCCACGCATCCAGCCTCTCTCACTTGTCGAAATCCCAAGGCGGCTTCCACCAGTTGCCTGCCCTTTGTCAGCTGCACCCCACTGTCACAGGCTCCCTCTGCCTTCGAAGCCACTGTAGTGCCTTCTTTTGTGGGGCGAACTTGCCCTCTCCTCTTAGCTCTGCATACTAGTCCGCCTCTTGCCTGCATGCATCTCTCCAAAACCAGAGAGCCACACCCTCTCAACTGCTACCCTGAGGCCATCACAAGCTGCCTCCTTCTCTGATACAGTCGATGCGGCTCCCCTCTACAGCCGGCCACACTCCAGTCATTGCAAGCCCATCACCTTCAATTACCAGCTCCAGCGGGGGCGGCCTCCAGCACAACCCAACTCACCCGTGCCTTCGCTTCGCTAGTGCTTCACGCTGGTCAGAGAGGCCATGTGTCTGCGCTCCAGGCTCCAAAGGCGGCTGCAACCCACAAAACCAACACCAGTCACATCACCAACTCTGAGGCGGCCACTCTCTGGTATATCACCACGCCTCTGCTCTGTGCTTGTAGACAACCACCACCTCTCTGCTCATCAACCCCGTAGTATCACCAGCTTGTCTTCTCGTACCCAAGGCGGCCACCCTTCGCCCTTCGACGCCAGCCTGTCAGCTAGCAGCCCCAACTGATCTTTCGACGACCCTCTTGCGCCTCTCTGCAGACTTGCGGCGGCTGCGCCCCAGCTCATCAGCGACCGAGAAGCAACATTCATACAAGGCGGCCTCACCTTTTCAACCCGCCCGACTCGCCAGCCTTCGCCAACTTCTAGAGCTCTGCGCTGGCAGCCAAAATAAAGCTCCACGTTAATCCTTCCAGCTGGCCACATTGATATTAGATTATTATTATTTTTTAAAGCCTCAAAATGATGGCCACACACCCTTCATTACCTTGCTTTCCTTATGCTTCAAGTTAACGTGCAGCGCCCATACTTTCCTTCCAAAACAGATGCAATATCTGCCCATAGCTCATAGTCAGCGGCATCAACTTACCAAACATGACCATCACAGTCGGTGCCATGCATTTGGTAACCATCTCCACATTCATGCTAAAAATGGAGTGCCATCCTTGCATCCAGAATTAGCCCCAGATTGAGCAACCATCATCACATTTGGAGTTCCCGGCACACTTTCACATGCAGGCATCACCATCAGCTCGTAAAAAAAACCATAAAACCACCCACTCTGTACATTTGCTAGGGCATTCAGGGCAAAGTTTATTCACAAACCATGCATCCCATATGTACACAGACTCAAAACACCTTTCAGATTTTTGCCTGACATACTTTGCCAACCCCCCAGCCTGCTAGAGCATACATGCTCAGCAGAAAACAAGAACTTGCATTCATATTCCTGGATCAAATAGCCAAAGTTGTATCACCCAACTTAACATCATAGCATACCACATCCGCCCACCTGGGTCAAAGACCATCCTTTTAAATTCACCATGCCAGCATACAGGCTCTTGAAAGAACAAGGACTGACCAATACACTGCCACCACTTGAGAAGATAAGCACCCTCAACATCTGCATGCAAACCATGTCCAAAACGCATAGACCACCATTCAACTTTAACATCCAAGAGTACCTGTTTTGACCATATATCCATCTTTTTCATTGAAAGCTTCTCCTTTATCACCACACCATTCTCACCCATAGCAGCTAAAAACCCCTTTGTGACATCCTCATCACACATCTTGTCCTCTTTATCCAAAACTTTGGTCGATTCCTGCTTCAAAGCATCACATAAGTGATAACCCACAATGCATAGACTCATCTGTCTAACCTGCTGTATGGCAGCACTCATCATCACATTCAAGACCACTTGTGAACACCATCCTCTAATCAAAGCATACAAGGGAGCATCATTTTTCCTGTCCAAAGTCACATCAAGGCAATCATCCATAACATTCTTGTCTATGCCCATCCAGGTTTCATCTTCATGCATAAGATCCATATCACTTGGCTCATCAGACAAGGAAACATCCACAGCATCAATCACATTCTCACAATCATAAACATGCTCATCCAAGAAGTCTGCAAGCTCCTCTTCATTCTTCAAAGCAATCAGCTCATGGTCCACATATTGTCCTCATATATAAGCATTCACATCTTCATCCTCAAGTGAAAAGCTCTCTACCCTGTCCTCCTTGGTAATGATTTGTATAGAAGAATCATCAAAACAAATATCATTATAAAAAGCATCTTTTCCATCAACGAAAAGAACTTGCTTACCCTCCCACATGGGTGTGTCACCGCACATATGTTCAACATCCACAGCTACAATTAAGTCATCACCAAGAGAGCATTCCAAATCACTTTCCACAACAGCATCGACATTCGATTGCAAGGATATCTCTTCCTCCACACAAATTAGCACATCCATCTCTTCATTCGGCATAATAACATCTTCAACAACCCCGCTTTCCAAGAACGATGGCTTCTCTTCAAGACCTGTCAAGCACTCCTTTTGCTTTGGCTTTTTAACCTTTATGGAATCCTCATTCGGACACCCTTTCAACCACGAAAAGAACCCTAACGGCTTATCCATCATACATTTCACCTACTTTGACCTTGAAGGCATTCCTTCCAACAAAAAACATTTGGCATCCTTTCCAGCATTAAAGAGATCCTCATGCACACCCTCTGAATGCATACCGAGCTCTGCCATCTTCTTCATCTTCCACTCCTTGTCCCTTGCAATCTGCACAACATCCTCAAACGTTTTGGGTTTCTTCCCTTCGACCTTGAGCTTCAACTTAGGAAGCAAACCACTTACAAACAATCCTTTCTTCACAAACATCGGGGAAGCCTCACTCCGCAAAGAAAAGCACCATCGATCCCACAACCCTGTGAACACATGCAAAAAATCATCCACGTCTTGTCCTCCTTGTCCCTGTCGCAAATCACTAAGTTCCTGCCATAGCACACTCGAGTCTTCAACTCGCTGGAACCGCTCCAAAAGAGCCTCTGTCAACCTGTCTAATGTCAAAACACTAGGTGGTACAGCCTTAGCTTCCTTTGCTTCAAAACCTTTGAGCCAATCTCTAGCATCACTCTTCAAAAAGATCCTCAAAAGCTTCAACACGTGCTCTTCATTATCAACATGGTTACTAATGCATGCAAGCTCGAACCTCTGAAGAAACTTTGCTACATCTTCATTAGAACCACCAAAAAACTCCGGATATGACATCATTTTTATCCCCAAGCTTCACCTTCAGACCAAGAAAAACACTGGAAACACCTTCCTTCGATCTCTCACTTTGGGGCATACACCCTCGTAAGAGAAATACCTGAGCTCTCCTCAGTGAACAATCCCTGAGCTATCCTCAGTGGGGGCGCCAGAAGAATGTGAGGTGAAAAAAAGAAAAAAAAACCACTGCCTCTATAGCCCTTCACCTCCCAAACTTGGAAATACTAACACGAACAGGGGCACCACCAGCCACCGGCTGGAACACTTCTCACAGTTCACCACACCACCCACGCCAGAAAGACAGCACAAAACAGGGGCACCATAGACAAGGTAAATACCCATCAATTATATTCCTAGTCAACACACCATACAAGCTTCTCCCCACACAGAAGCCTTACTCACACAACCATAAAAAAACACTCAGACCTGTCACTGCCGAGGATACACCACATCCTCAATCACCGCGAACCTCTCGCCTGCCTGCTGTACCAATCACACCAGAAAGAACCCGGCCACTCTCACTCTTCAGAGGGCGCCCCACCAGCTAACCCTCTACTCCTCTGTAGCCCATCACTTCTGTGTGTGTCGCCAGCAGCAGCTACCCAAACATCTCTCTCTCTGTGTGCTGATCCTCTGCCAGCCTCACAACAAACCCAAACACCACCTACCCCTTGTCTCTGCAATGCTACTAGCCCCACCAGCCAAGCAGCAACACCTCTCAACGTCCCACAGTCGTGAGCTCTCCACGCATCCAGCTCCTCTTACTTGTCGAAAGCCCAAGGCGGCTTCCACCAGTCGCCTGCCCTTTGTCAGCTGCACCCCACCTTCACAGGCTCCTTCTGCCTTCGAAGCCACTGCAGCGCCTTCTTTTGTGGCGAACTTGCCCTCTCCTCTTAGCTCAGGCACACTGGTCCTCCTCTTGCCTGCATGCATCTCTCCAAAACCAGAGAGCCACACCCTCTCAACTGCTACCCTGAGGCCATCACAAGCCACCTCCTTCTCTGATATAAAAAGTCGACGCGGCTCCCCTCTACAGCAGGCCACACTCTAGTCGTTGCAAACCCGCCGTCACCTTCAGTTTTACGAGCTCCAGCGGCGGCCTCCACCAGCACAACCCAACTCACCCGTGCCTTCGCTTCGCTAGTGCTTCATGCTGGTCAGAGAGGCCATGTGTCTGTGCTCATGGCTCCAAAGGCGGCTGCAACCCACGAAACCAACACCAATCACCAACTCTGAGGCCACTCTCTGATATCTCACCACGCCTCTGCTCTGTGCTTGTAGACGACCACCACCTCTCTGCTCATCAACCCCGCAGTATCACCAGCCCGGCTTCTCGTACCCAAGGCGGCCACCCTTCGCCCTTCGACGCCAGCCTGTCAGCTATCAGCTACAGCCGACCCTCTTGCGCCTCTCTGTTGTGCAGACCTGCGGGCGGCTGCGCCCCAGCTTGTCAGCGCCCGAGAAGCAACATTCATACAAGGCGGCCTCACCTTTTCAACCCGCCCGACTTGCCAGCCTTCGCCAACTTCTAGAGCTCTGCGCTGGCAGCCAAAATAAAGCTCCACGTTCACCCTTCCAGTTGGCCACATTGATATTATATTATTATTATTTTTTAAAGCCTCAAAATGATGGCCACACACCCTTCATTACCTTGCTTTCCTTATGCTTCAAGTTAACGTGCAGCGCCCATACTTTCCTTCCAAAACAGATGCAATATCTGCCCACAGCTCATAGTCAGCAGCAACAACTTACCAAACATGACCATCACAGTCGGTGCCATGCATTTGGCAACCATCTCCACATTCATGCTAAAAATGGAGTGCCATCCTTGCATCCAGAATCAGCCCCAGATTGACCAACTATCATCACATTCGGAGTTCCCGACACACTTTCACATGCAGGCATCACCATCAGCTCGTTAAAAAAACCATAAAACCACCCACTCTGTACATTTGCCAGGGCATTCAGGGCAAACTTTATTCACAAACCATGCATCCCATATGTACACAGACTCAAAACACCTTTCAGATTTTTGCTTCACACCATCAACACTTGTCTTCTTAACAACCTGCTTGGCAAATATGGCCCACTTCACACGATTGGTGCACACGACTGGTGCAGACCTCATAGACGTAGCCTTGGGCAAATTGAAGGCCCACAGAATAGTTAGATGGTGTAGTTTAGTAAACCTATTTATATAATGTATACAAGGGTAGGTAGTGCTCATGTTTTTCTGTTCACAACATCACCTTCTATCGTAGGCTGTAATGCCTGTGACCGACGACAGACCGGATGGCCATGTCCGGGGTTCAGTGGGAGAGGACGCCCATGCGGAGTCATGGGTGGCTAGGCTAGTGTGGATGGCAGGCCACACACTATATAGCCTGGGGGGATGAGGGGAAATCCTCATTCTTCCTCTATGGCGGCGGGTGGTGAGCCAGAGGCCGTCCCCTCTTGTGGTAACGCCCGTAGTAGCGGCGTTACGGATATGTAACACTGGTATCTTCACGCCGTGTGGCCGTAGTGCCCGTTTTCCACGAAAGAGACCCACCACACACGGCCGTAGCGCCGCGTGCTAAGAGAGAGACAAATCCCACGGCCGAATACCGAGTCCTTCGAGAGAGAGCCGTTCTATGGCCGTTGTGCCTAGTGAACACGTCTATGACCGTAGCACCTCGAGGGTAGCACATGTGGTGATCACACATTTGGTTCAGAGAGACTAAATTTAAGCTGAGCATAGACTTAGTATTAACCATCAAAGTCACGTAGTTTGGCTATAGTGTAAATCTGAAACCGCGGTGTGTTTTACTTGGGCTAAGAGGACCGGCAATGGCATTAGTTGTGCCCAAATTAGACGAAGTGCTTATCACGAGAAATCAAGGTAAGCCTAATTGAGCCGTAGTGCTCATAACCCCTCACGATCTTTTAATAGTTGCTAGAAGATTGTGATAAACTTTGGCAAATGAGAACCATGTACAAGCGTAGTCGTGATGTGGTTATGCCTTGTGTCCAAACAAGTTGCTTACTGTTTGTAGCAACAAGAGAGCCTTGGCCCGTAGAGGCAAGCTGGCCCTTGTTGGTAGTAACAAAATAGTGTCACTACTTGGGCCTAGAGAGTGGTGACTAGTTTGATTTAGTCACGTAGATTGCCTTGTCACAGTAATCCCTAAGGTGTGTATTACTTGGGATAAAAGGGCTAGTAGTGCTGCTAGCAGTACTCAATTGAATGGTTTATCTAGGAGTACTAATCTGAAGGATTAGCATACACCTAGATAATAATAGCAGATTTAGGATTGATTTGTAGAAATCAAAGGTAAATCTGAAGGGGTATAGTCTTGAGATGTAATGCTCAATGCCCTTATAGAAGTTGATCGAAGAGAACTGTTCTTAAACTTACTAGCATGGTTTCTCTTCTTTTTATTGCCATGCGTCGACATCCCACTGCTCGAGAGTTTGTGGTGATCTTTCGAGGGGGGAAAGAGCCTTTTTATATGTCACATCAATTGGTTTGGTGGTAATTTGATGGTATGGGACATCAAATTCTCACGGAATTGATTGTAGTCTTGGTGGAATGGGACGCCAAGGCTTGTGCATGTAACTTGACTCTTTGGCAGGTCTATATGTACACTTGTCTGTAGTGATAAAGTGTGCAAGATAAAATTTGAACTTTGAAAATTACCAAATATAGCCATAAGTTGGGATAAAACCCAGTTACAGAGTTTGGAGAAGCTCTAGGTAGCAAGACTATGATGGTGTACTAGTGCTAACAGAGTGATTTAGTTTCGGAGTGATCTAAATCTAGAGGTTAGCAGTAAGACTAGTTTGGTTGGACAGTTTCATGCATGGGGGACGCCTTATAGCATTTTGCAAGCGTAGTCTTGCCTATGTTCAACAATAGTGTGCGATTGTGAGCACATTTTAGTTGCTACCATATGAATTTGGGAAATATATTACTTTCCTACATAAGCAATTGTAATATTGCATGACAGGCTATTTTGCTTACAAAGTTCATGTGCGTGTAAACCCTATAAGTCGTATGACCCCTGGGGAATGAGTGGAGCATTTCTAGGATTTCATAAGGTTTTACATGGCAATAGTGAGTAGTATCTCACTCCAGACGAGCCTGGTTGTTGTTAGTATCGGATCTGACATATGTAGTGTGCATAAACTCGGGCTGAGTTAGGATAGGAGGGTAAGCCGGAGAGCTTAGTGGTAAATCCTACTGTATTTGGTGAGTTTTGACTTAACCGGAGTGTTAAGAAGTAAACTCAAAGTCTGGGGCTGAACTGGAGTGTTCGGAGGCAGACATATCTTTTGTTAAATCGGAGAATTTAGCAACAGATGAGCTTGGGGTGAACCATGGTACCCAGGAAAAAAGCTCTTCACACTAAAATAGTGCACAATAATTTTAGGGTGATAAAAATCCATCGCAGGAATGTTTTACAACTTTCCATAGATGATAGATGAAGACCATGTACTTTACAGAGTTAAAGTACATAGGTGGTGACTTCGGCGCCACATTTTTTGTAGGAAGTCACCAGTGGTGTGGTTAGGTCAGCCGAGACTCCACAAGACCTATGCACTATTTTTTAAGTTAACCTCTATGATAAGGACATCCAAAAATTCGTGTTGTAATACCAGAGATTGTACTGCAATGTGCAATGGAGGGGTCAATTTGTGTAGTCACTTCTTAGCAGCAAGTGACTTAAGCATCTTGTTATAGATGGTTGTATATGGTACTCCCACTCGGGGGAGGTATGCCATTGGGTACGGAGTTACTCACAGACTAGTATGGAGCTACTAGTGTGATGATAGTGGGTATGTAGTTACTCACTACTAATACATAGCTGCTAATAAAATTAAGATCCTTGAGTGAAAGATACTCTAGATCAACATTTTAATTACCGAACCACAATCCATGAGTATCGAGGTACTCATAAATATGTTGACGTTGCTCAAATCGAAGGACCGATTTGTTCGATGGTATGGAATAAGCAAGGAAAATGGAGTAACTTAAAAGTTACACATCACTAGTCCTAGTGAGTTGTCGAGGTCATCCGTAGTTTGATGATCCCCTCGATAACATTCAATTTTACAAGCCCTGGCATTTAATCCGTAGTGATTATGAGTTTGGTGTGAGATATGGTTATGAAGTTCTTACAAGAGTACTCGTTTATTTGCTTGTCATTGGTTATAGCTTGGTAGAGATTGCCACCTGTGATGGGTAGGTAGCTTTGCCGCTATAATGGAAGGCAGCAAATAATGTTCTCATAGTTATACTTCATACCAACACTAAACAGGGATAGGATGAAATTCCTAAGTTCATCATCACGAAGTACTGTGATGTTTACATTTATATTGAATTTATGATGTAATGAGACATTGAGCTTGTGTAATTACCATCAATTATCTAGCAACCTATGGCTTCGCAGCAAGCTCAGTCATTATCTGTGGATTGATAATGTGGTTATTAGTAGTTTGGAATTTTCTTGATAGATGGTACAATCCACCCAAATAATTCATAAGTGTGTAACCGCTTATGAAGGGTAATAATATACAACGATGAAGCACTTTGTTACAAGTGTGAAACCACTGATCTGTTGCAAAGCAGTTTATCAATAGTACCACCATATGTGCGTAGACACTATACCACATCTTTGTTGCAAGATGTTTAAAAGTTTCTTGGAAGGACTCAAGAATAAAAATATATTAAGCACGGTCTAGATTTGTTCTTGGACCTATGACACTAGCGCGTAGTCCGCTTGAGAGTAAAGTTTTTGAGGACAAAAACCTTTCTTGAGGGAAAGGAGGGATATCCTCAAATATCACATAAACTTGAATAGTTGTGTGAGTCCAGACAATACTTGAAGGGATGTGTCTGGTAATAGCAACAAAGAGTTATAAGTGATTGGATGTAACTCCAGACACCCGTAGTGGTGCAAGAATCTTTATCAAACATCTCCACATACTATCTGATCTGGCCGCAGATATAGTATGGCATAAGAGATAGGAAGTTTGATTGTTATATTTGAAGGGAAATTTTCAAAACTTACATTTACTCTGAGTTAGAGTGGAGTTTAACCATCCGTAGATTGATGGTAGTTAGAAACTCAACAAGATTCTAGAGCATATGCTTGTGCAAAGATGTTACTCTAAGAGAGAAAGTATCTCTCAGCTTTGGAACTAATCCTTGTGATGCATGATTAGATTGGCTCTAGTTTATTTCTCCTCCGGCCGTAGAGCTTTCCAAGGAGAAGTTTTAACAGGTTGGTGATGCAACATGGTAGCGTAGTCTACAAATATCTAGTAGCATAGTCTAAGAACTTGCGCTACTAGAGTGCTCTCTAGTACATTAGCTTCTGTGCTAATGACATGATGCAAAATCAAGGCATGAAATTTGCCTTGGGGTTTTGATTGAAATACCAAATCACGGCTTGCGTGAGTACTACTAGACATTTGCTTACCAATGACTTCCCCAATTAATGGCACGTCGGATTGCCCGTAGCGGCAGTCGAGCTCGACCGAACACGTAAGAGAAATATGCTAATTACTCCATTGACGAACGGGTACTTACTTTACAAGGGTAGAGTATGTGTACCAACTATTGGTGACTTTCGAGCCCAAATTCTTAAAAAAAGTCATGATAGTCCAAGTGCGGGTCATCCTGAGATTCAGAAGACCTATGCACTAGTAAAAAGACAGTTTTATTGGCCTAGTTTGTTTAAGGATGTCCAGACTTATGTGCTGAAATGCAGTAAGTGTCAGGTCAATAAACATGAACGTCTTAAGGTGGGAGGACTACTTCATCTGCTGGAGATTCCTCAAGGGAAATGGGAAAGCATTTCCATGGATTTAATAACCGGTTTACCCAAGACGAGTCGAGGGAATGACTCGGTGTGGGTGGTAGTGGACAAGACTAAAATGGCAAAGTTTATTGCCATGAAAAAAACTGTAAAAACGCCAGAGTTGGCAAAACTCTTTATTGAACATCTCTACAAGCTATATGGCCTGCCCGCAGATATAGTGTTGGATAGAGATAGAAAGTTCAACAGTCATTTTTGGAGGGAAATCTTCAAAAAGTTGGATACTACTCTGAGTATGAGTACGGTAGATCATCCGGAGTCTGATGGTCAAACTGAAAGAGTTAACCAAATTCTAGAAAATATGTTGTGTTCTTATGTTAGTAAGAAGCAATCTAATTGGGAAGAGTACTTGCCCTTATTGGAGTTTGCCTATTACAGCTCCAAACACTCAGCGACTGGATTTACACCATTCATGTTAATGTATGGATTCCAGTCGAGATCTCCGATGGCTGTAGGCCTAGAAAAGGAGAAGATTCAATTTGTCAAGGATTTCCTTGAAGATATGAATGATATGCTCAAAGCTGCACGCGAGAGCATCCGCCGTAGCGCACAGGATCGCGCTAAGACTTATGCGGATAAAGGACGTAGAAAGGTGACCTTTGCAGAAGGTGACTTTGTATTCCTCAAGGTTCCTGCGCAGTCAGAAACCATGAAAACGGGAAAGTGTAATAAACTTTCTCTGAGATATTGTGGTCCTTTTAAAATCCTTAAGAAGATTGGGGACGTAGCATATAAACTTGAGTTACCGGAGAGTTCTCAAGTCCATCCTGTCTTCCATGTCAGTAAACTGAAGAAATCAGTTCACGAGTTAGAGAACGCAGTTTCTCCAGAGATTTTGGTGGACTTGATAGAACCACCAAAGATATCACATGAATCTGAAAAGATTCTATAGTATCGTGATAGACAAACCCAAGATAAAGTGTACCAGGAGGTACTTGTTAAATGGACAGATAGGGATGAGGAGTAGCAACCTGGGAACGCCGTAGTGCAATTTCCAAAAGGTTTCCCCAGTTTGTTTTCGAGGACGAAAACTCTTCTTAAGGGGGGGTAATGTCATGTAGGCTGTAATGCCTATGACCGACGGTAGACCGGATGGCCATATCCGGGGTTCAGTGGGAGAGGACGCCCATGCGGAGTCATGGGCGGCCAGGCTAGTGTGGACGACAGGCCACACACTATATAGCCTGGGGGATGAGGGGCAATCCTCATTCTTCCTCTATGGCTGGGTGGTGAGCCAGAGGCCGTCCCCTGTTGTGGTAACGCCCGTAGCGGCATTACGGATATGTAACACCTTCCTATCTTTCTTGGGGAGCTCTGGAAACACTCTTTGCCAATGCTTTGGTGGCATCTCATTGGGAGTCAAATGCCTTGCATCCTACCCTCAAGATTGAGACCATACACTTTGGAAAAATCCTCTAAAGTCCTACAAAATTCTTTCAATGGCTCTGTCTCTAACTTTAGGTGGAGAAACTTGGTGGGTGCCCGCTTCTAGCATGCAGAAAATATTGGTTAGACAAGCAAACACACTCTCTTTGTCTCTCATATATTGAGCTCAAGACCATCAACATCTGTGCAGCTTGATTATAGCGGGTTGTGTGTGTGTGTGTGTGTGTGTGTGTGTGTGTGTGTGTGTGTGTGAGAGAGAGAGAGAGAGAGAGAGAGAGAGAGGCCACCTTTGTATCTTTGCCGTTGTTCTTTGGGTTAGCCATTGCTGAAGATACATACATTTTCTCAAGTAGCTATCAGTCAGGGAGAGGAAGTGGGGGAGAGAAAGAGACAAAAGATCTGTTGACTTTGAGTTTTTCGAATGAGATAGTACACGTAGAGAATGCAAATGAAAAATAATAATTACCCCACCACTTTCAATTATCCCCCACTATATTTTCAGTTATGTACATTTTCTTTTCTTAGTTCTCAAAATATTTTTATTTTTTTCCAATTCAAAGTTCATTTCCAAGTTGCAAAACCACAACCCAAAAACCACTATTTCTACTGGCCCAAAGTGTACCACCTTACCATGCATCCACCCATGTATAGCCATCTTCCTTTATCCTTTATCCACCCATGTATAGCCATCTTCCTTTATCCTTGCAAATCTTGGAACCATCCTTTTCCTGGCCAGTGCACCAAAGATGATGTACCCTTCCCCAACCATGGTTCCTTTTTAGCCACACAAAACCAGGTTGCGGCTTCAAGATACATGCATAGGGTTGAGCCCCTAATCCCCAAACCTTCAAGAATGCCTCTCTTGCTAAGAAAACATCAGCCACGCACAAAAGAACCAGAGCACATAGAAAATATCATCATCGGCCCCATCCTCATGCTCTCCATCCTCCATAGTGGCAAGAAAACAAGAAAGCACAAGAAGGACCAGAGCAAGAGTTTGTGCCAACCAAGAGAGAGAGAGAGAAAATTGTGTGCATGAAAGATATAGAGAGGAAAAAAACCACCCTCCAACCTCCTAAATCACATGATTCCCCAACTACCTCCTTTTTCTTGATTTTTATTAATTTTTTTAAACATTACAAAGTATCAAGGTCTCTTAGACCTTTGTCACCCTCCTCAAAAGATGAAACACACACAATAAGGGTATGACTTTATAGATCTAGCCATGCCGAATACAATATTAAATGATAGGATTTTATAATGAAATTACATTGTGATAATGATTATAAGGGAAATAATTTGTTGATGAAGCCCAAAAATCACGCCTAAATTTACACCAAATTGAGGGATCAACAGGTCCCCTATGCAAAAACTTATGGGTTTGGGTGGGACATGACACTTGTATAGTGTCTGATGAGTGTGAAACTTTGCAAGTGAGTCCATGGGAGGTCCATGGGGCTGCTTTCACTCCACTCATAGAGTTTCACCACCGTTAGAAGCTACGTGGGCGTGAGGGTGTGTTGGCACCTGCTATTTTTTTGCATAGTACCCAAGGGATCCCCTATGCAAACAATTATAGGTTTGGGTGGATGTTGCGTGACGAGTGGACGAGTGAAGATCAATGCAAGGATGCAACAAAAAGATGCTTAGGGCTCTTGTAAAGAGTTCCAAGTTGTAGATGAGTGTGGGAGTGGGCTTGACAATAATCCCACATGGGAACTTTTGGGAGTTTTAGAGTTTTTGTATAAAAAGTGGCTCATTTGAGAGCTTAGGGACACATTGGGTAAACTCATGTTTGAGCTCTCTTGAGACTAGCTCTCCCTCTTTTCCAATAGAGGTGCAAGCTCTTCTCTCTCCCCATCTACATTGTTGTAAGTTCTATTTTTGTTAATTCAATGTAATGAGTTGATGATTGTCTCTCTTCTCATGTCAATTCTCTAGTGTGCATGTTTCTTGTTGATAGCTTCAAGGTTTGTGTGCATGCTAGGGAAATGAGTGTTTGAGAATGAAGAATGCTTTCATCTTGTGTATGCAATAGCTTAGCGTTCTTCTTGTTTTGAATGTATGAATGAGTGGGATGATGAGTGAGTGAGCATGGCAAGATTGAGCTTGTGTGGGTGTTAAGTCTATGTCAATAGTAGTAGTATTCTTAGCATTCTCTCCATCAAATGCATAAGCTTTTGTGCACCGGTACGGGTTGAATCCCTAGCTCCGAAAGGGATGCAAATCCCATTGGATTGAGCTACATGTGGATCATACTACTCTTGCTACAAGTGAGAGAGTTTTCCGTCTCTCCATTGGCGCCGCTGCCGGGGAGAAGACTCAAATCCGGTTGAGAGTGTGTGGAAACCACCACTATTTCCTCTTTTGGTTGCAAAACCATTGAGTGATTAGGTTAAGTTCGGGTGTGCGATCCCGATGTGAGTGGATAAGGTTAGGATAAGAAAAACCCATTGAGCGGTTGAGGTTTCTCCCGCATTGTTTTTTATGTTTTATTGCTTTTATGCTTTTTCAAGTACCGTTCATTATGCTTACCTTCATTGTTTTTTATCATTTCATGCTTTCATGCTTTTCGCTAACATGTAATTAGTAAAAAAATAAAAATAAAAGAGGTGCATTGTTAAGCTCTTCCATAGCTTATGCAAGCTCCATAGGCTCCAAAGCGTGAAGCCCGCTTAAGGAAGAGAGGAGAGAGGGAAAGAGAAGGGAGAAAGGAAAAAAGAGAGGAGGAGAGAGGTTGCAAATTTTATTTTTTATTTTTTGTTATATATATATTTTTTTTAAAAACACACAAAAGGCGGTGGCTGTTGGCTGACTGGTTCAAAGACGGTGAAGGGCGGCCGCGTGAAGTTGGCCGGCGTGGAGATTGGCCGTGTGGGAAAGGTGTGAAGGGCCGCAAAGCGGGCGGTGAAGGGGAAGCTGAGAGTGAAGGCAAGGCAGTACCGGTTAGGTGGCCGCTGAAGGCCAAAAGCAAAAAAAAAAAGAAAAACGAAGGCTGCAGGGCGGCCGCATGGAAAAGAAGGAGGTCATCGAAGGCTGGCCGACCGTGCGAAGGGCTAAGCGAGGTGTAGACAAAGAAGTGGTGCTGGCGGCAAGGTGGTGAAGCGCCTGCAGCTAAGGGCTGGTTCGAAGGCATTGTCACCTACAGCTAAGGCTGCTAAGTGGGCAAAGAAGGCGAGCTGTGTGGCTGTTGGCTGCTGCTGGCTGTGAAGGCGATGGCGTAGGGCAAGGTCGGCGACTCAGGTGAAGGGGCCGGCGCGACGAGTAGCTGTGAGGCGGAGAAGTGGAGAAGAAGCAGGCGAAGCTGACGTGGCCGGCATTGCAGCAGCGTCAGCAAAAAAGAAGGCCGGGCAACTGTGGAACTCCGGGAAGAGGAAGCGAAGGCCAGAGAGGTGTGAGCCAGCTGGCCGAAAAAGGTGGCTGGCAAGGAGGCGAAACAGAAGGGCCGTAGAAGGTAGTTGAGTTATAGTGGAGGCGACTGCTGGCAGCTGCAGGCGAGGCTGAAGCAAACGAAGGTGGCATCGCTCAGACGGGCACTCGCACAGAGCGGAGAAGGTGTTGAAGGCTGCATCTGAAGGAGGCGAGCTGGAAGGTGGTTCTAGCTGAGGATAAGGCAAAGCACGTGAAGGCAAGTGAAGTCGAGCGCACAATCCAGAGGAGGGTGGTTGCAAGATCAGGGTGCCTAGTTTTGTCCACTCAAGCACCCTGTAAACAGTAAAAAAACAGGCATTTGTTTACCTTTAGTGGCTAATCTCTCCTAGTAAATGAAGGAATTTCGTTTCAAGTTCTTTTGTTGGAACATCATATTCAAAGTTGGACATATAGTTGCATAATTTGATTAAGCATTAGATAGTCAAAAGTCCTCATTTTCTTAGGTACAAAGTCAATGTATACACCCTGTCCCAAATTTGAACTGATTCCATAAAATGCTAATATCTTTTACATATAAACTCATATGAGATTCCCACTTTGTACCTTAGATCTTCACATAATATGGAGCTTAACTTGATTTTTCGAGAAAATTTTAAGATATTTATC
This sequence comes from Cibotium barometz, assembly GCF_041138505.1. Lineage (NCBI taxonomy): Eukaryota > Viridiplantae > Streptophyta > Polypodiopsida > Cyatheales > Cibotiaceae > Cibotium > Cibotium barometz. The sequence continues at coordinate 45,750,087 of NC_141085.1, read as the reverse complement.
TATTTTCTTTAAATATTTCAAGGTCTTTAAAGTGTTATAATATACGCCACTTTTTGTACCCACAATAGCTACCACTTAAAATCCTCAATCTTGTAGATCAAAAGAGTGGGTAGATACTAAGACATTAGTAGAATGTGGTGGTTAGTAAAAATTGCAAATCCAATGGTTGGATTTTTAATGATCTCTTTTTCAAAATTCTTCCAGACTATCAGAAGGCGTGTAAATATTAATAATCTAATTAGTAAAATTACATTTTTGATGTGAATCATCTAAAATCTATAGGGACTAGTGTACTTGTAATGGTGCATCTATGGAAAAATAAATTGGATCACTCTAAGTATGGAAAGATCATTTGTTTATCATTTCATCATATTTTTGATTAATTTTGATTAGTTAGACTAATTTATATTAATTTAAGTTATATTGGGTTAATTTAAGAAAAAGCGTATTTTTTATTATTTGTTTGATCTCATTTTAAGTACCTTGGACCCTCAAAATTTGCTCTCCAAGCATTGTCCCAATCCAGCATAAACTGGATAAAACTGGACACCCTGATCTTGCAACAACCCAGGAGATAACGATAAGGAAGAAGAAAAAAAAGAGGTTAGTATTTTTTCTTCTTTTCTTAATTTGTTATTTTGTTATTTTGTTATTTTTTTGTTGGCGATTTTTATGTTGTTGCATTTTTAAAAAAAATAAAATTAAAAAAAATAATAAAAATCATAAAATAATAAATTTTTAAAAAAATAAAAAATAATAAAAAAATAAAAAAGAGAAGAAAAGAAATAGAAATAGAAAAATTCTGTAAATTATGTGTTTTTTTTAGGAGTCCATATTCTTTGCATATTTTGTAATTTTTTATTTTTTTAAATTTTTGTAATTTTTTGCATAATTAGAGTAACTTGCATTTTTTTTTAAAAAAATTATAATTTTGTGCATAATTAGTATTTTTTAGCGTAATTCATATTTTTGTATAATTAGGAAAAAAATAATTTAAAAAAATCAAAAAAAGGATAGATATTTACACACATATTCATGTTAGTTGCATTTAGTGGTTAGGTAGGGTAATATATATATATATATATATATATATATATATATATATATATATATATAACAAAAACAAAAACAAAACAAAAAAAACCAAAAAAATTTGACCTTATGCACTTGCGGTCGGGATGTCACATAGACACTGCCATAGGGCCTAGGGCACCTTCTAGAGTACCTATGCAGAAAAGTGGGACCCAATCGGTAGGAAATTTGGCAGATATTGCTGAAACCTTTTCCGAATCCCAATCCGATACCCTTTCCAGAACAACTAGCTCATTGTCCATGGACAATCTAGGGCCATCAAATAGTCATCCCTTAGCCCCAAATAGGACACCCACAAGATCTTTTAATCCATTTGAAGCCGACACCATGGGGTTAACACTCAATGTGAGACTCCAATATGTCTACACGAATGCTCAAGAAGCTGAGATCTTTAGGGATCCACAACAACGGTATCTTGTTAAGATCGCAGACATTTTCTCAGAACTTGATAGAGCACCTCTAGTCAATGACCAGGGTAACATGTACATGGGTGGGGATGGTGTTCGCTACGAAGTCACCTATCATCCAGAGAATGTAGACAAATTAGGGGAGCTCTCTAAAAGTGAGTTCTTAGACTTATCAAAGCTTTCTAGAGCAAGGGAGTCTAGAGATGATTGGCTCATTGAGCCGGACATGCTTGGACCATCCAATGCCCAGTCCTCAAAGCCATCCATAGATGATTTACTTCTTGTAGATCTAAATTTTGAAAGGGATAGGAAAGGCAAGAGCAAAATGGATCAGGGGGCTGAGAACCAATGGGAGTTTGTACGACAAATTCCAGTGACAAAGGTCTTACAGGATGACCCACTTCAAGAGGTCTATAAGGACTCTTTAGAGGGATATTATGCCACAACTAGATTGCCAGAGCTAGATCTTCCTCTAGCACTTGTGGTGGTAGTTGAGAAGCTTGCAGGACACATGAACCGAATCATTGAATGGGCCAATGAATACCAAACCTTAGATTGGAAGGAGATTCGGGAGCTCATCTGGAAAGGACAACCATTATTCATGGAAGTGTTCTCAACAAATACAGCTAAACCAGGAGAGACAGCCTTTCATGGAGAAACTGCTGCTCCTCCCCTACGAGAGTTCACTAGAGAGGGACCCTCAACATCAAAGTGGACCACTGCTAGTAGCCCAACTCTAGCACGAAGACATTATCCTACACCAAAAGTGCAACCATAGATCACACCAGATATGACCATGTAGCAGCATTTAGGCAAGCTGTTCGAGCTGTCCTACACCAAAAGTGCAACCATAGATCACACCAGATATGACCATGTAGCAGCATTTAGGCAAGCTGTTCGAGCTGAGCAAGCATACTCAAATTGAAGGATTTGGGCTCACTCTTGAGGGAAAGGCCCTTGCTTGGTTTCAGGCACTAGAGGCTTTAGACAAATCCTCTTTATTATGAGTTTTGGAAGAGAGATTCATTGCTGCTTTTTCCTTGATGGGGATTCAACATGACACAGTAGCAAACATCTATCTTTCAAGCAAGGCGAGACAGAGAGTGTTAGAGATTGTGTAAATAGGATGAAGCAGTACATTAACCGTTGCCCAGATGATGAGAAGCCCACCCAGAGTCGATTAATTTCTCTCTTCTTAAAAGGACTCAAAAATTCAACACTGCATACACATCTCTATGCAAAGAAGCATACAAATTTCAATGTGTTGCCATGATGCTATGGATTTCACAAATAACTTCAAATTCTAAGATGGTACTGGCCCTGAGGTGAAACATAGAGATGAGTGGGGTGATGACCAAAGTTCAGGGTCTAGCGCGCTAGTAAATCCAGACCAGATAGCTAACCTAGTACTAAGGAGATTGGGACAGACCTATCGCCCACCCATGCAGCCACAACAATAGCAGCAGCGAATGAGGAGTGTACTACCTACAGGTCCTCATCTTTGTGGAGCATGTGGCGGTAACCATAAAACCGAAGAATGTAATACCTTTTCTCCTCTAGTCACAAACCAACCCACAAAGAAGTGGTGCCAAGCCTGTGCTTGGAACTTTACCCACACCACACAGGAATGTACTCGCATTACAAGAATGAGACAGGAGCGTGAGCAGCAAAGGGGCGGAGTGTGCTTGAAACTTTACCCACACCACACAGGAATGTACTCGCATTACAAGAATGAGACAGGAGCGTGAGCAACAAAGGGGTGGAGTGGCTCCACAAATGCATCAACAGTATACTAATATTGAACGTAAGCCATCGATGGCACAAGAGCAAGCACGACCTGTTCTTGGAGCTCAACCTCCTGCTCCTAGGACTGCTCCTGTGAGGGTTGTTGACTATGACAATTCAAATATGTGTAGAGACTTGGTAAACCCAGGCTATGTGGAGGAGGAATATGCATCATATTCATCTAAGGAAAATCTCTTTGAAAGTCCCGCATATCCAAGCTAAGCACTGGCAGGGGAACAAAATTCTTTGATGTTGCTAGGCGTGTAAGATTCCTCCCCAGCCTCTCAAAATGTCTAGTATCTTCCCCTGTAATCAATCCCTCTTCAGAAATATAAAGACCTTGTTTCTAACTGTTTTAACCTAGAGAGAGACAATATTCTAGAGGGAGAATATTCTGATTTTGAATATTTTTGGATAGAAAAATATCTCTTATAATTAAGATGAATTTCCCTGAAACAGAAATTCAAAAAGAGTTTTCCAATGTGCAATTGGAATTAATTGGAAATGTGTATAAAGGACCTTAGCCTAAGGGTCTAGATTTTCAAAAATTTTGGGATTATGGTCCAATTAAGGTTCCTATGGGCCAATAGCATCAATCCATGTGTAGGAAGGAGATAAATCCAATTTGTAAAAGAAGATACCCAAAAATGAGTAAATGCTCACATAAGATGAAGAGTTGAAAATGTACAAGGTTTATTAGTAAAAAACTATGAGCAATATTAAAAATATGAGATATTTTGGGTATCCAAAAATGAGTAAATGCTCACATAAGATGAAGAGTTAAAAATGTACAAGGTTTATTAGTAAAAAACTATGAGCAATATTAAAATGATTCCATTATGACACATATGTAAGGAAGGGGAGTTCTTTAAAGGAGGTGCATATTTCACATAAGATGAAGAGTTGAAAATGTACAAGGTTTATTAGTAAAAAACTATGAGCAATATTAAAATGATTCCATTATGACACATATGTAAGGAAGGGGAGTTCTTTAAAGGAGGTGCATATTTCACATAAGATGAAGAGTTGAAAATGTACAAGGTTTATTAGTAAAAAGACTATGAGCAATATTAAAATGATTCCATTATGACACATATGTAAGGAAGGGGAGTTCTTTAAAGGAGGTGCATATTTCACATGCTTGAATGAGTTTTAAACTCATAAAAATTGAGATATTTCATCTCTCCTCTCTCCTCATTCAAGTCTAGTTCCAAAAAGTTAGCTTAACTGACCTAAAAATGGTCAAATATTGACCAAACTGATTTAGAAAATTCTAGAATCAGTTTGTTTGGTTAGGAGCTCAATTTTTCCTATAAATAGAAGCCTCCCCCTTGTTGAAAAATATATAGTGTTTATGCATCGTTACTCTACTCCACCTAAGCCAAGAACTGTGAATTCATTTAATAATTCACTAGTTTTTGGAGCTTCCCTCTTTCTTCAATCCCCATTGGTGGCTCCATCAACATACTTAACCAATTGATTGGTTGGGGGCCTCTACCGTGAACAAAGAATCAAACAATTTGTAAGGTAATTAGTGAATATTGATCTTTTCTATAATTTCTCAAGGTTTCTCTCTTCTCAACCCCTCTCAAGCTTGAGAAGCTTAATTGGTATGGTTTTTTAAATGCTATTGAAGTTAATTGGTGAATAGTAGTGAAGAGTTACATAATTTAATAAATGCTATTGAAGTTAATTTCCATTTATGTTTAAATTCTAATGGTTTTTATGTAATTTCTCTCTCTCACTCAAGAAATGGTCATACTCATGACCCATTCTCAATCCAAATGAAGCTTTTCATAAAGCTTTTCCTTAATCTAAGATTAAGCTATGCTTGAGGCCAAATTAATGGTTTTTTTTCTATGCTTTTAGTTTATGTATATTGATGATTCAATCCATTAGGGATTGATGATCCAATTAGAGACCATTCTAATTATTTCCTTAATGATAAGCTTTATCTCTTAGAAAAATTGAGATTTATCAGTCATAGCAGCGGAGCTATGGCAAAATTTTTATAAAAATTATGCATAATATAATTTTATTCAAAGCATGAAAAGAGGACTTCCTACCATATTCTAGGAAATATCATCCTAGATTAATTGAAAGATATTCATTGTAATCATAGAGAAATTGATATTATGCATAATTGATTTTCATGCATAGAGGTATGCATAAAAGATTATTATTTTAACATAAAAGTGTTACTTTTATCAATTTTCATTTTCATGCATAGAAGTATGCATAAAGGATATTTTTTTAATATTAAAAGTGTTACTTTATCATTTTTAATTTTCATGCATAGAAGTATGCATAAAAGAAAATTTTTATATCAAAAGTGTTACTTTTATCATTTTTAATTTTCATGCATAGAAGTATGCATAAAGGATAATTGTTTTTATATCAAAAGTGTTACTTTTATCATTTTTAATTTTCATGCATAGAAGTATACATAAAGGATAAATTTTTTATATTAAAAGTGTTACTTTTATCATTTTCCATTTTCATGCATAGAAGTATGCATAAAGGATAAATTTTTTTATATCAAAAGTGTTACTTTTATCATTTTTAATTTTCATGTATAGAAGTATGCATAAAGGATATTTTTTTTATAGTAAAAGTGTTGCTTTTATCACATTTGAAATTATTGCATAGAGGTATGCATAAAAGATGATTATTATATTGTAAAAATGTTACTTTTGTCATAATTGATTTTGATGCATAGGGTTATGCATAAAAGATATTTTTATACTAAAAGTGTGATTTTCATCATAAATAGATTTTATGCATAAATTAGATGCATAAGAGAAATTCTTTTATTCTAAAAGTGTAATTCCTACTAAATTGAATTTATGCATAAGAAGATGTATAAAAGATTGATTTTAATTCAAAAGTGTCTTTCTCATCTAAATTGAATTTATGCATAAGAAGATGCATAAAAGATTGATTTTAATTCAAAAGTGTCATTCTCATCTAAAATGAATTTATGCATAGGAAGATGCATAAAATATTGAATTTTAATTCAAAGTTGTTGAAAATACAAGTGAATAGGGTGTGTGTGGGAACAAGCCCTTGGTTAGAGGCTGTAAAAGAGAAGATGTAATTGTGAAAGAACCTGTGAAAAGGTGAGAAGAATCTACTGGGAGAGAATAAAGGGTAGCATGAGAGAATTTAGGAGTGTGGAGATATTCTAGGAGATATTCAGGGAAAAGAGAAGAGGTGGAGAGAATCAGGCAAGAGGTGGAGATATTCAGGGAGTGAATCATGGAGAAATCAAGGGGATTTGATGCTTGATGTAAACACTATAAATTGAGGCATAGCCCTAATGAGAATTGGCTGGTTTTTGAGTATCCATGCCTACATTAATCTATCTGCTAATTATTCACTAATTACGTGTTAATCATTTGCTAATCACTTTCTTAATCATGTTGATTCTAGTGTTTGATCCACCATAGCTCATCATTCAGCTCAAATTTCAACATGGTATCAGAGCCATGCCTAGAATCAACTAGATTTATGAGCCCATTAGTGAATTAATCAGGATTAGTAGAAAATTAGCAAAATAATCAATTTTTAGTGAGTTTTTTTCATTTCCCCTTCACCCCCAGTCAGTGGAGGACTCCATTCTCCATGCACAGTCAACAATAGTCTATGCCCTTCTAACACAAGCTAGTCATTAGCCCTAGCTACAAGCTCATCAAGCGGCGCAGCAAAACGCGAAGGCGTTTAGGAGAAATCCGCGTTTTTTCCAGCGCTGTTTTTTCTGAGGAAAAAGCAGATCTACACTCCATCAAATCAAATTGAGCTAATTCCTTTTAGTACAAAGGGTAATCAAGCATGCTCTACAAGCTGGTGAAGACAGAAATCAATTTCATCAAGTCTACAGAGAGATCAAAGCTCTTCATCAAATCTGCAGGTGACTTTGGTAAAACAGAGATTAAGCTTTCATTATTTGGTCAAATCTTGTGTTTCTTGGCTTAATCCTCTACTAGACTCATTGCTATTGATGCCTTTGAAAGCATTTGAGCTCATTTGAAGTGGAAGGCACCAGATCTGAGCTCCCCGCATACTCTGTTTTCTGCACACAAACCAGAGCATTAATTTGCTAATCAGTGATTAATCAGTGCTAATCACTGTACTTTGGTGCAATTGAGGGTTCAAATTAACCATTAGGTATCTGATACAGATCTCTATAACTTCAGATTTCAAATCGGAGTTGGTTTGATACTCCAACCATCCCGTACAAATTGGTTACTCTCAATTTAGTGTAATTTCTGGTAAAATTGTGCTGATAAAATTGTGAAAATCATCATTTTGCATTTAACCCTTGGTTAATGCCTGTAAATCTCACTCAAATTCAAGATTATTCACAGCCAGAGTTGCATTTGGAATGTGCATGAGAATGAATGCTATACGCATTATGTATTGGGCACATTTTATCAGTGTAAAAATGGGAACAGACACTGCCCTTGTCCAGATTAAGGCAAGAGGTAAGACCTCCCGCATAAATTTGGGTTTGCATTGCATAATGATACAAAATAAACATAAAAAGCCCAAAGGAACTGTCAGCAAAACATTGAAACATTTTGCTCACATGGAGCAAAATGACCTGACGGACGAGCTCATGGCTCCAACCATGAAAGAAGAAGAATATCTCTTCCCAAGAAGAGGATCCACACCGAGAAGAAGACCTGAAGGAAGACATGGACACGAGAAGAGAAGCTGCCACAAGAAGAGAAGCTGCCCCGAGAAGACTGAAAGAAGAGACGGACGTGTGGAGAGATGCTGCCACGAGAAGAAGACTGAAGAAAAGAGAAGATGTGAGGCTCCAAAGAGTGAGGAGCCATGTGAAAATCTCTGAGAGAGAGAGAGAGAGAGAGACCCCACAACCCAATGTAACCTGCCCCAATAAAGTAAAACCACCTCTGAGCCACCGATGATGTAGGCCAAGTGGTAGATGTATGTGTGAGCACTTTAGTCAAGGTCACGGGCACTTATAGTAGCCTTGGACACATTGAGAGAGAGAGTGTCAAGGACTATGGAGTTTAGGGACTTGAGGCACTGGTCGCGGACTATCAAGTAAGAGAGAAACTTGATATAGGGTCCAGGTGTGCTGAGATAACTTGAGGGGAGGTGTGCTAGACACTAGTCGCAGACTATCAAGTAAGGGGAGGCAAACTTGGTATAGGGTCTAGGTGTGCTAGGCGTATTCACTTGAGGGGAGGTGTTGAAAATACAAGTGAATAGGGTGTGTGTGGGAACAAGCCCTTGGTTAGAGGCTGTAAAAGAGAAGATGTAATTGTGAAAGAACCTGTGAAAAGGTGAGAAGAATCTACTGGGAGAGAATAAAGGGTAGCATGAGAGAATTTAGGAGTGTGGAGATATTCTAGGAGATATTCAGGGAAAAGAGAAGAGGTGGAGAGAATCCGGCAAGAGGTGGAGATATTCAGGGAGTGAATCATGGAGAAATCAAGGGGATTTGATGCTTGATGTAAACACTATAAATTGAGGCATAGCCCTAATGAGAATTGGCTGGTTTTTGAGTATCCATGCCTACATTAATCTATCTGCTAATTATTCACTAATTACGTGTTAATCATTTGCTAATCACTTTCTTAATCATGTTGATTCTAGTGTTTGATCCACCATAGCTCATCATTCAGCTCAAATTTCAACAAAAGTGTCATTCTCATTTAAAATAAATTTATGCATAGGAAGATGCATAAAAGATTGATTTTTATTTCGAAAGTGTTAGTATCCTTAAATGGAATTTATGCATAATTAGATGCGTAAAGAAATTTTATATCAAATATAAGAATTCTCTTATATTCTATAAATAGATATGGGAAGGGATAGGATGTGATAAGACGTATATGAGAAGAGTTATGATGTGAGATGAGTTAGGATGTGATAAGATGAGTTAAGATGTGATAAGAGATCTATGGGCTGAGTTAGGATGTGATAAGATGAGTTAAGATGTGATAAGAGACCTATGGGATGAGTTAGGATGTGATAAGATGAGTTAAGATGTGTATGGGATGAGATAAGAAGTGTATGAGATGAGATAAGATGTATATGGGTTGTGATAGGGCGAGAATGGATGTGATGTAAAAGAATAGATGTGAAGGCGTATGAGGCCATATGAATGGAAATGTAGAAAAAGATTAATGTAGATGTGGATGTATAGATGTGAATGTGGAATGTGGATGTGGATGTATGTATGTATGTGGATGTAGATGTGGATCTATAGATGTGAATGGGAATGTGGATGTGGATGTATGTGAATGTGGATGTAGATGTGGATGTATAGATGTGAATGGAAATGTGGATGAGGATGTATGTATGTATGTGGATGGAAATGGGAATGTGGAATGTGGATGTGGATGTATGTATGTATGTGGATGTGGATGTATGAAGAGGACGTGATAGTGGATGTATGCATGTGGGTGTGGATGTATGGATGTGGATATGGATGTGTATGTATGAATGTGGATACGGGATGTAGATGTATAAATGAGGATGTGAAAATGGAGGGTAAGCATGTTGATGTGGATGTATGGATGTGAATGTGGATGTGGATGTGGATGTATGGATGTGAATATATGATATGTGATGTGAAGGAATCTAAAGTGAAGAGATGGAAAATGATGTGATTGGATGAGTACATATATAAATGGAATGTGGAATAAGTAATGTGGATTAATGAGGGATAATGTGGAAAAATGAGAGTTAATATAGAAACTGTATTTGTAAACTGTTGTAAATGCTGTTTGTAAATGGCTGTTTTATGTCAAGAATGCTGGGGAAGCATTTTGACCGTCTTGTGATCAAGGTCGTGGAGACCTAACTGTTAAAGTTGCAACTGCTGTGATGGAGAGTCAATGGAGGACGTCTCGCGTAGCAAGGTCGACCGAGGTCTTGACCAGCCTCGGTTCGATTAAAAATGGTGAGCTTCCGGTACGGTGGATGAGGGACCAAGGAAGCGGCCTATGAGTGAAGCGCTAGGTCACCTGCGAAGGATCCTAGAGGGTGCTGACCATACGGTGCTCGGGCTCTGGGTCGCCCAGGATACCCACGCGTGCGTCGAGGAAGATATTGGAACAAGGAGTAAGAGTTGTTTTGTGAAAACGGGCATGGATCTGGTTGATTGACCTTGCTGGTCTTCAATGGATGAGTCCATGGCTCTTTATATGGATCTGTTGGTTGATCTTGCTGATCTTCAACGAGAGTCCATCTTGATTTTTATAAGTGATTATAGTGCCGAGTATTATGGGCTAGGAACTATTGAAAAGGCCCCTGTGTGGACAGGTGGTGAGCGTTCTAGTTGCCAATGATGCCATAGATACTCTGATGAAGGAATGATGGGAAATTATGAATCAACTGGATAAATTGGAAGATTGTGATCAGTGGTACTATGGTTTCATTAAAGGATTGTTTTAAAGTTAGCTGATGCTAAGAAAAAGGCAATTTTCATATTGGGTGTGTAAGTGGTGTGGCTAGTTTTATGTTTGCATGAACTTCCAGCTAGGGGGCCTTGGAACTCTTTTCCTTGGTACCCGGGACAAAACATAACCAAATTCCAAATTGGATCCCATCACTACAGTGGTTGGGCGGTTGGCTAACCCATGGGATCGGCGGATGGGGTTAGGCTGGACTGATGGATCCGTAAATCGAGATTTAAATTCTATTATTACGATAGATGAAGTAAATCCCGGATAGTAAATTGTTCTATGGATAGGAATCAACGGCTGTGCCTCTTGATGGGGAAAAAAGCGTTGATCCCAATGATCCAAGTGCAAGTTTCTTCCTTGATCTGACCAAGTACCGTTAGAGGTGCAGTCGGATCGGTTTGATCAGTAATGATCTTGACTACGTTAGAGTAAAGAGTTATCCTGGTGGAATCGCCCATGCTTTCCGGGTAAGGGAAGTTTTTTCGGGTTCGGTTTTTGAAAAACCGACGGATTAGTCTCTTGTCCGGATATCCGTGGAGGAGGCCCCGAGTGTGGGTCCCTGCCCCGCGCATGAAATGCTACTTCTGCTGCTAGTACCCCGAATCCGTCGCATGGTGGGGACAGGGATCTCACAGTTGGTATCAGAGCGAATTGGTTAATAAAGATCAACTGAGAAGCCAATTATGTCAAAAATTTATCAAGAAGCACAAAAAGGTTGTAATTGTGTGATATAATTCATACAATTTGATATTCAAACTGAAATTCGTAATTTGGTAATTGGGTCTTCAGATGGAAGTACCGTAATTATATAGAATCCCTGACTTGCTTGAGGCCTAGACATGATGGTATTTACCTTATAATTCCAAGGGCCGTGACTACCCGTATATACCGAGAGTATACTGCAGCTCTTTACTGACAGTATATACGAGTAAATCTAAGACTTGAAATTATAAGCGTTAATGCTATCCAGAGGATGATTTCGAATGTGGTTGATACGATTTTTAATTCTGTTTGAGAATTGATGAATTGATTTGGATTCTGATTAAAAAATGATGATTCCTGAAAATTGGTTGAAATGTAATAAGCTGAGCGAAACCTCAATGAGGATGAATGGGATGAGTCCCTGTGATGATATTCATAACTGGAATGATAATAATGATTTCAGCAAATCACTATGAGATTAGTGGATTGTGCTGTCAGATTGCTATTGTTAACACGACCCGTAGATCAAGTTAAGGGATGGCAAATTGAGAACTTGCTTAACTGAAATTTCCGTAGGAATCTTCAGAAGGGAAATTTTTGGTCTAATGGACCATTATCATGTTAAAGATATGAATGATATGATTTGAATGAATTGTCATTTAATGATGAGTTCCATTTAAGGGATAATTATCCCAGTATTCTGTTGGGTTGACCAGAATATAAGGAACCCAGGAAAAAAATTGGATCTTAAGAAAAAGAGTTGTCCTCTACCTTGCGAGATGAGGACATCTCGCACTTTTCAAGTGGGGTAGAATGTAAGATTCTCCCCTAGCCTTCGAGGTATACAGGAGTAAGAATCTCCCTTTCTGATCTTATAATTATTCTCTCTCTAAAATAAAAGAAAGATTCTGTTTAAAAAAGGAAGAACCTTTTCCCTGAATACTTCTCAAGAGTCCCACCTGTTTTAAGGATTCAGAACAATGAGTTCAGAAGTGAGAATTGATGTTGTGGATATCAAGGTTTTGGTCTTCATTCGAGTACGGCCCAAAAGAAGTTCTTTATCTCTTGGGAAGTATAAGAAGTTATCTCCCAGATATTGTGGACCAAAGAAAGTAGGTGATTTAGCTTACGAACTTCTTTTATCTCCTCATCTCAAAGTTCTGAATGCCTTCTATAGAAAAATGTGCCAAACCTAAATCATGGAAAGACGGTAAAACTTCAGTGGCAAGTTACCGTTGGCTTCTAAGTTACGCTAGCTCCTTCCTTTATATAAGTCGTAACTTTTACTTGTCATTCACAGTAATCTTACTCCCATCGATCTCCTTTCTTTCTTAATCTCCTTCATGGCTTGGCAACAAGAACTAGTTTTATCCATAATGATTCCTCACCTTCAAGACGCAAGTGAGTCTGTGAAGAAGGATTTTATAGAACAGTATGAGCGCTCACTTTTTCCTCACCTAGGAACTTCTGTAGCGCAGACCAAATGGCGGACCTATCAAGACATAACTAGGGTAACACCCTGGGGTCAGCAGCACTTTCGTAACAATGTCCGCTTGGCCATGGTTATCGAAGCCTTGGGTTTGGGTCCTCGATACTACTGCGTCATGAGATCAAGACATCTTGGGTTTTCTGAGCGGGTCTTCTTACTGGCGTGTTTTCTTCCTCATGAGAAGATATGCCTTTACCCCATTTTTGGCTTGCCTCTCAGAGGTCCTTTTGTTAGAACACCTCATACCACTGAGATAGGCACAGCAATAACCAACAGAATCATTCCCATAGATGAGTTACCTTATACGTGCGCAGCTTGTGAGTGCTGCTTTTGTGATCATATGATGGACGGGCTTATGGAAGTGTAATGAGTTCTTCTATCTTTACTGTATGTGTTCGAAGAATGAATAAAGTTTAAATCTTGTTCTTGTCTTGACCCTTACTCTCTTTGAGACTTTTTTAATTGGTGATTAATCTTAATTAAAAAATTTCTCTCAGTCTCATACTTGTGCATCTTGCGAAATTACCCCCAGTTTGCGAGATGAGGGCATCTCGCGTTTTTCAAGTGGGAGAGAATGTAAGATTCCTCCCCAGCCTCTCAAAATGTCTAGTATCTTCCCCTGTAATCAATCCCTCTTCAGAAATATAAAGACCTTGTTTCTAACTGTTTTAACCTAGAGAGAGAAAATATTCTAGAGAGAGAATATTCTGATTTTGAATATTTTTGGATAGAAAAATATCTCTTATAATTAAGATGAATTCCCCTGAAACAGAAATTCAAAAAGAGTTTTCCAATGTGCAATTGGAATTAATTGGAAATGTGTATAAAGGACCTTAGCCTAAGGGTCTAGATTTTCAAAAATTTTGGGATTATGGTCCAATTAAGGTTCCTATGGGCCAATAGCATCAATCCATGTGTAGGAAGGAGATAAATCCAATTTGTAAAAGAAGATACCCAAAAATGAGTAAATGCTCACATAAGATGAAGAGTTGAAAATGTACAAGGTTTATTAGTAAAAAACTATGAGCAATATTAAAAATATGAGATATTTTGGGTATCCAAAAATGAGTAAATGCTCACATAAGATGAAGAGTTAAAAATGTACAAGGTTTATTAGTAAAAAACTATGAGCAATATTAAAATGATTCCATTATGACACATATGTAAGGAAGGGGAGTTCTTTAAAGGAGGTGCATATTTCACATAAGATGAAGAGTTGAAAATGTACAAGGTTTATTAGTAAAAAACTATGAGCAATATTAAAATGATTCCATTATGACACATATGTAAGGAAGGGGAGTTCTTTAAAGGAGGTGCATATTTCACATAAGATGAAGAGTTGAAAATGTACAAGGTTTATTAGTAAAAAGACTATGAGCAATATTAAAATGATTCCATTATGACACATATGTAAGGAAGGGGAGTTCTTTAAAGGAGGTGCATATTTCACATGCTTGAATGAGTTTTAAACTCATAAAAATTGAGATATTTCATCTCTCCTCTCTCCTCATTCAAGTCTAGTTCCAAAAAGTTAGCTTAACTGACCTAAAAATGGTCAAATATTGACCAAACTGATTTAGAAAATTCTAGAATCAGTTTGTTTGGTTAGGAGCTCAATTTTTCCTATAAATAGAAGCCTCCCCCTTGTTGAAAAATATATAGTGTTTATGCATCGTTACTCTACTCCACCTAAGCCAAGAACTGTGAATTCATTTAATAATTCACTAGTTTTTGGAGCTTCCCTCTTTCTTCAATCCCCATTGGTGGCTCCATCAACATACTTAACCAATTGATTGGTTGGGGGCCTCTACCGTGAACAAAGAATCAAACAATTTGTAAGGTAATTAGTGAATATTGATCTTTTCTATAATTTCTCAAGGTTTCTCTCTTCTCAACCCCTCTCAATCTTGAGAAGCTTAATTGGTATGGTTTTTTAAATGCTATTGAAGTTAATTGGTGAATAGTAGTGAAGAGTTACATAATTTAATAAATGCTATTGAAGTTAATTTCCATTTATGTTTAAATTCTAATGGTTTTATGTAATTTCTCTCTCTCACTCAAGAAATGGTCATACTCATGACCCATTCTCAATCCAAATGAAGCTTTTCATAAAGCTTTTCCTTAATCCAAGATTAAGCTATGCTTGAGGCCAAATTAATGGTTTTTTTTTCTATGCTTTTAGTTTATGTATATTGATGATTCAATCCATTAGGGATTGATGATCCAATTAGAGACCATTCTAATTATTTCCTTAATGATAAGCTTTATCTCTTAGAAAAATTGAGATTTATCAGTCATAGCAGCGGAGCTATGGCAAAATTTTTATAAAAATTATGCATAATATAATTTTATTCAAAGCATGAAAAGAGGACTTCCTACCATATTCTAGGAATTATCATCCTAGATTAATTGAAAGATATTCATTGTAATCATAGAGAAATTGATATTATGCATAATTGATTTTCATGCATAGAGGTATGCATAAAAGATTATTATTTTAACATAAAAGTGTTACTTTTATCAATTTTCATTTTCATGCATAGAAGTATGCATAAAGGATATTTTTTTAATATTAAAAGTGTTACTTTTATCATTTTTAATTTTCATGCATAGAAGTATGCATAAAAGAAAATTTTTATATCAAAAGTGTTACTTTTATCATTTTTAATTTTCATGCATAGAAGTATGCATAAAGGATAATTGTTTTTATATCAAAAGTGTTACTTTTATCATTTTTAATTTTCATGCATAGAAGTATACATAAAGGATAATTTTTTTATATTAAAAGTGTTACTTTTATCATTTTCCATTTTCATGCATAGAAGTATGCATAAAGGATAAATTTTTTTATATCAAAAGTGTTACTTTTCTCATTTTTAATTTTCATGTATAGAAGTATGCATAAAGGATATTTTTTTTATAGTAAAAGTGTTGCTTTTATCACATTTGAAATTATTGCATAGAGGTATGCATAAAAGATGATTATTATATTGTAAAAATGTTACTTTTGTCATAATTGATTTTGATGCATAGGGTTATGCATAAAAGATATTTTTATACTAAAAGTGTGATTTTCATCATAAATAGATTTTATGCATAAATTAGATGCATAAGAGAAATTCTTTTATTCTAAAAGTGTAATTCCTACTAAATTGAATTTATGCATAAGAAGATGTATAAAAGATTGATTTTAATTCAAAAGTGTCTTTCTCATCTAAATTGAATTTATGCATAAGAAGATGCATAAAAGATTGATTTTAATTCAAAAGTGTCATTCTCATCTAAAATGAATTTATGCATAGGAAGATGCATAAAATATTGAATTTTAATTCAAAGTGTCATTCTCATTTAAAATAAATTTATGCATAGGAAGATGCATAAAAGATTGATTTTTATTTCGAAAGTGTTAGTATCCTTAAATGGAATTTATGCATAATTAGATGCGTAAAGAAATTTTATATCAAATATAAGAATTCTCTTATATTCTATAAATAGATATGGGAAGGGATAGGATGTGATAAGACGTATATGAGAAGAGTTATGATGTGATAAGATGAGTTAGGATGTGATAAGATGAGTTAAGATGTGATAAGAGATCTATGGGCTGAGTTAGGATGTGATAAGATGAGTTAAGATGTGATAAGAGACCTATGGGATGAGTTAGGATGTGATAAGATGAGTTAAGATGTGTATGGGATGAGATAAGAAGTGTATGAGATGAGATAAGATGTATATGGGTTGTGATAGGGCGAGAATGGATGTGATGTAAAAGAATAGATGTGAAGGCGTATGAGGCCATATGAATGGAAATGTAGAAATAGATTAATGTAGATGTGGATGTATAGATGTGAATGTGGAATGTGGATGTGGATGTATGTATGTATGTGGATGTAGATGTGGATCTATAGATGTGAATGGGAATGTGGATGTGGATGTATGTGAATGTGGATGTAGATGTGGATGTATAGATGTGAATGGAAATGTGGATGAGGATGTATGTATGTATGTGGATGGAAATGGGAATGTGGAATGTGGATGTGGATGTATGTGGATGTGGATGTATGAAGAGGACGTGATAGTGGATGTATGCATGTGGGTGTGGATGTATGGATGTGGATATGGATGTGTATGTATGAATGTGGATACGGGATGTAGATGTATAAATGAGGATGTAAAAATGGAGGGTAAGCATGTTGATGTGGATGTATGGATGTGAATGTGGATGTGGATGTGGATGTATGGATGTGGATATGGATGTGAATATATGATATGTGATGTGAAGGAATCTAAAGTGAAGAGATGGAAAATGATGTGATTGGATGAGTACATATATAAATGGAATGTGGAATAAGTAATGTGGATTAATGAGGGATAATGTGGAAAAATGAGAGTTAATATAGAAACTGTATTTGTAAACTGTTGTAAATGCTGTTTGTAAATGGCTGTTTTATGTCAAGAATGCTGGGGAAGCATTTTGACCGTCTTGTGATCAAGGTCGTGGAGACCTAACTGTTAAAGTTGCAACTGCTGTGATGGAGAGTCAATGGAGGACGTCTCGCGTAGCAAGGTCGACCGAGGTCTTGACCAGCCTCGGTTCGATTAAAAATGGTGAGCTTCCGGTACGGTGGATGAGGGACCAAGGAAGCGGCCTATGAGTGAAGCGCTAGGTCACCTGCGAAGGATCCTAGAGGGTGCTGACCATACGGTGCTCGGGCTCTGGGTCGCCCAGGATACCCACGCGTGCGTCGAGGAAGATATTGGAACAAGGAGTAAGAGTTGTTTTGTGAAAACGGGCATGGATCTGGTTGATTGACCTTGCTGGTCTTCAATGGATGAGTCCATGGCTCTTTATATGGATCTGTTGGTTGATCTTGCTGATCTTCAACGAGAGTCCATCTTGATTTTTATAAGTGATTATATTGCCGAGTATTATGGGCTAGGAACTATTGAAAAGGCCCCTGTGTGGACAGGTGGTGAGCGTTCTAGTTGCCAATGATGCCATAGATACTCTGATGAAGGAATGATGGGAAATTATGAATCAACTGGATAAATTGGAAGATTGTGATCAGTGGTACTATGGTTTCATTAAAGGATTGTTTTAAAGTTAGCTGATGCTAAGAAAAAGGCAATTTTCATATTGGGTGTGTAAGTGGTGTGGCTAGTTTTATGTTTGCATGAACTTCCGGCTAGGGGGCCTTGGAACTCTTTTCCTTGGTACCCGGGACAAAACATAACCAAATTCCAAATTGGATCCCATCACTACAGTGGTTGGGCGGTTGGCTAACCCATGGGATCGGCGGATGGGATTAGGCTGGACTGATGGATCCGTAAATCGAGATTTAAATTCTATTATTACGATAGATGAAGTAAATCCCGGATAGTAAATTGTTCTATGGATAGGAATCAACGGCTGTGCCTCTTGATGGGAAAAAAAGCGTTGATCCCAATGATCCAAGTGCAAGTTTCTTCCTTGATCTGACCAAGTACCGTTAGAGGTGCAGTCGGATCGGTTTGATCAGTAATGATCTTGACTACGTTAGAGTAAAGAGTTATCCTGGTGGAATCGCCCATGCTTTCCGGGTAAGGGAAGTTTTTTCGGGTTCGGTTTTTGAAAAACCGACGGATTAGTCTCTTGTCCGGATGTCCGTGGAGGAGGCCCCGAGTGTGGGTCCCTGCCCCGCACATGAAATGCTACTTCCGCTGCTAGTACCCCGAATCCGTCGCATGGTGGGGACAGGGATCTCACAAGGCGGCTACCAACCTAGGACTCCAGACCCCTCAGGACAATGGCAGCAAAGGAAAGTAGAAGCCAAACTAATGGGCCCTTGTTATGAGTGTGGAGAACCCCATTGGGCTCGTGATTGTCCACATCGCTCAAGGCAAGCAGCTCGATCCAATACAACAGTGCCACAGTTTCCACCAATTGAAAGATATTGTCTAGGGTGTTGTGTAGAACACTTCCCAAAGGATTGTTTGCTGAAACCACATGAGGAAGGCACCTCTCAACCAAAGGTCTCACTCAACCTTATAGGGGCAGTTCCATCGCCACCTTCATCTGAGAATGAGGATGTCGTGCCACTTAGAGTCATGACTAGATCACAGACACGAAATGCCAAAATGCAGACTGATGAGACACCTAGAACTAGGGATGCAAAGGCAAATCTAGTGGACAAGACCCTACATTCCAATAGAAAAAGGACCACTAGGAGGAAAAAGAACCGAAACAAGCGAACTAAAAGTGCATCCACTAGCTCTCAAGAAGTCTCTAAACAAAACATGAAGGATCAAACTTTTACATCCCAAGAAGTGCATGAGGAGCATCAACCTCAACCTGGGCCTAGTGCTAAACAAGATGAGGCTAGCACGACCGAGGATAGTTCTGGGGGTTCTGTTTTTGTGGATAAGGTGAATGAGACTCTAGATGCCATCATTGATGCTCATAGAAGTCACATTGCAGCTTTATCTGAGCTACCCAAGAAGCTTCAAGAATACCCAAACCCTCGTTTGAGGAGAAGATCAATCTAGTTGTACATCAGCAACTCATTAGAGAAGCTCAATCAATACTTGAGGGACCACCTCCACCTATCCCTCGGGGCCCAACCTCTCTTAAGCCAACATTAGAAACCATACCAGAAGTGTCATCAAGTCGGGAAAGGAAAAGTGAGCTCACCTCACAAGCTCATAGCGAGAATTCTGCACCAATTGCCACCTCATTGAAAGAAGGTATTCTGCCACCACCTGGCCTTGCCTTCCCATGCAATGATGAAGTTATTGATGCTAATGAGGACATGGCAAATGAGATGTGGGCGCAGCAGTTCATGAGAAAGTTAATGAGAATATGTCCTCTATTATTTCACCTCCATTCTCTGAGGTGGATTTTACCAGGGGCACAGAAAACAACTCTAGACGCCCAAGCATCCAGGAGAAAGTTCAAACAATTGTTTCTCCTAGAAGTAAGCATACAATGAAAACCTTGCCATCATATTTGGGAGAATATGAGAACTGTTCTCAAACCTTGAGGATACCCTCTATGCATAAAAGGTTGACAAAGGAGATGGATATGGGTATCGTGCAAGCTATTTTGTCAGCACCAGGTGGCTTGTACCTTACCTTTGCTTGATTTGATAAAGCTTCGACCTGAGTTGTGGAATGATATTACCACATGTTTGTCAGAGCAGGTATTGCTACAAAAGGATCACCATCAGTGTACTATACACCCTGAGACAAAGCATGCTATGCCAGTTCCTATCAACAAAGTAGGAAAATTTTGTGAGGACGATCAGGGAAATGCTACCCTCCCATTAGAAGTGCGAAAAGTAGCTTCAACTGCAATACTTGATAGTGGTGCAGGAGTGGGCATTGTGACAAGGTCCATTTGGGAAAAGTGGGACAAACCAGCTATTAGGAGTACCAGGATGTGCTTGCAGCTAGCAGATGGAAGCTTAGAACATCCCCTTAGGCTGCTTGAGAACATATTGGTCACCACATGTGGGATTGAATATGAGCACACTTTTGTAGTAGTGGATTTTGAAAAACATCCAAACTATGAAGTGATATTGGGTAGACCATTCATGCGACAATTTCAAATGATTCAAGATTGGGGATACAATTATTTGTACCTCTGACATGATTCTGTCATCACAAGAGTCAACCTAAGGAATCACTCATATCGTGATGTAACAAGGTCTCCAATAGATGAGTTTGATTCTGCTTCATCTGAGGGCTCAAGAGTTACATTGTCAGATGGGCGAGAAGATCTGTGGATGTGTGGAGCCTCATGTAGGGATTTCAACACTGAGAGACTTAAGGGTAATCGAAGTGTATCAGATGAGGCATACATTCCACAACCCTTCCCTGAGCACTTAATTGATCCACTAGAATGGAGTCATGTCCTTGCAACATTATCGACATGTGCTTTACCTAAGCCAATTCAATTTTGTGACTCAGATGGATATGACATTATTCCTATACGAATGGTACAACCACGTGACCTTCTAGATGTTTTGTACTATGGGGATGCATCCACAACAGCACTGCATGTAGAGGAAGTCTCAGTGGAGGATTTAGCACTCGAATCTGCTAATGATGCTGATAAGGAAGATGGATGGGACTCTGATTTTGATAATGATGTGATAATCCCTGAGCTTCAACAAATGTATGCTGCACACACACGGAAAGAAGCACTTGACCTACTTAAACGTCAGGCTCAAGAAGAGGCTAAAGCTAGACTTGCAAAAGCCAAGGAGCGTCGCAAGGCTTCTATGTTGGCCTTACAGTTGGCTACTGACGAACCATATGTCGATCCTTTCAATATTCAAGTGTGTCTTCATCTTCATGAGACTACCTACTTTGTCTCTGCCTTAATTGACTCTGGTGCAGATTATAATGTTCTCTCGTTTGACACATGGATAGCCTTGGGACAACCAACACTTGTGCACATTCCTATTGACTTACGAAGCTTCTCAGGTGAAGATAACCCTATAGAGGAAAAATGTGTCATTATGATGTACATTCACGATCACCAGATGTCAGTTCCCTTTTATGTGGCAAGTAAGTCCAAGGCAGTGGTAGAGGCTATTCTCGGTCGATCATGGTTAAGGGCTACCAATTGCTCATTAGATTGGAAGAATAGACAATACAAATTGCAAATTGATTCTGATTGCGTATTGGGATCTGCTACTCCACGAGCTTTATCATGTCAAAAGGGTGGTGTTTCTACCCTACACAACCCACTTTCAAAATCTGCTCTTGAATCTCCAACACAAATGATGTGGATAATCGATGAGTCCTCAAGTGAGGGCCATGGCTGGCATGTTCCAACTACTCTAGTTGCTGCTCAAAGAAGGCCAGGCAAGAAGGAATTATCAATTTGGCTACCCAAAGATGCATACAAACTTGTACCATCTAGCCTAGTTGCTAAGCCTCCTAAAAAGCACATCTTTTCCAAGCCTAAACCTCGGATTGTTACTCGTTGGGTCCCAAAGCATGTTCTTAAAGCACAAGGCTATTATGAGGGTGCAACAGCACTTTGGCTTCCCAAATGCCATGGTTTGCTAGGGATAAAAGAGTGTATCAATAAGATTCCAAAAGCCACCCTTGGTTTTCCATATATCAGTGGGTGCAAAGGAAATCAACACAACCTCTTCAAGATAGGATAGGTGGTTGTGACAGCACCTACAAATTTCCCTGTGTTGACCTTCCCAAAACAAGTATTGAAACACCAGTTGTCCCAATTTCTCCTTGTTACACAATTCCACCATCAACTTGTGTACCTAAGACAAATCCAACTTTAAATGAGTCTCCTTTGAGCATAGATTCTAGCACTTCAATGTCTAAATCCTCTTATCTTGCTCAAATTCCTCGACAATTGATAACCTTCCCACCTCTTAAGAAGGACATACCCAAAACCAAAGATAAGGCATTAACACTACAATTGAAGCTCTTTGGTAGATCAATGTTTGAATAATGTGGTTTCTTATGCCTTGAGAGGATTGTGTTCTTTTTTGAGATGATCTTATCTACAATGTTTTTGATTGGGATTGTAAGGATGGATATGAGTGTTTCTAAATTTCATTGTTCTATGTCCAGATAACTCCTGATGGATACTTGGCGAGATACATGTCCACCATGCATTGGCCCTGATAGTACTCGACCTAAACATAGCGGGGGTTATAGTGCTCCTCCTTTTCAAACTCATTCTAAGTACTTTTATGCTCCTTTAGGTGAAAATTGTTGTGGGCATCACTTTGTCACGTTATTCTATCAACAGCATCACCCATTTCCACATTGTCAAGAGTGTGAACGACTCGTATTAGGAGAAGCTTCACACATTTGTTGGATATGCTGCTCTTACTTTAGACGATATGGCACGGGCTTAATGAAACAAATTGTGGGAATTACACCCCAACGCCATAATCTTCTTAATGTGAGAATACCAGAGAGAGGACCAAATCAACGTAGATTACCTGAGGAGGTTCAAGCACAACAATGGAGGGATACATTCTTAAATGACTTGCAACCACCTATCTTGCAAGCCCTCCTTCCCCAAGCCTCAACATGTCAATTTTGGATCACTATGAGTACCTACATTGAGCAGTTCCAAAATCGAAATTGTTTGCTTAACCTTCCCATAGAACCAATGCCATATTTTAGTGAGGAAGCACTCCTTTCTCTATCACCTTCTCCAGAGGCCAGTTTTTGTTCAGGGTTGTCCTTGCATCCTGAGGTCATTGATACCATCTTTCCAGCAGAAGTGGACACGGATCCACCACCAGCGCAAGGGTAAGCTCATCGACTCCACAATAAGATCAACAAGCTAGGGCACTTTTCTCCCACTGGGTTTTTCCCCTCGGCTATATTCGGTGATTGGCACCAATAACAAATTTTATTCCTTTCTTTTCTTTTCTTGTTTGTTAATAAACATTTTGCAGAGATCTCAGCTAAACAAGAGCATACAAACACGCCCCAATAGTCCACCTACCGTGCACACAAATTAGGAAGGGGGGAGACATGCAATGCCTACAAGAAGCAAAGAGAAGCAATCAGCATCAGCAATGCATCAATGCAAACGAACAACATCAACGAGCACTACAACAGGTGTATTCAAATCATAATCTTTTGTTCTTTATGTGCTTTTAACTTTTGGATATATTGTTTGCATGTTCACACACAGTTGGCTGGTTTACGTTTTAGATTAGTTGTTAAAATGTGGTGAGTGATTTCTAGATTCTTAGAGGACTTAGTAGAAGGTATTTCTATTTGAAGACAGTGTAGGATATATACCAACGGAGTATGCCAAGTTCTTATGCTCTCGAAGTATATTAGTTATCCTTAGTGGTAGCTACCTCTTAGGTATGGGCTAGGTGCCAGGATATATAAAAAATTCACGAAAATCATGACCTAAAAATATATATATAAGTGAATCGAGACATGACGTGTCTACGACCATGTGGAATGCTTGGTAGGACCTGGGGTTGTCTACAACCATGTGGAATGCTTGGTAGGACCTGGGGTTGTCTTAGCACCTTGGGGCCGATGCCTTGGTTTCCATGGGGTGAACACTGACGTCTAAAAGATTAAGAAAAATCTTCAAGGACTCTATCGCCTTGATAGATGTTGGTAGGACTCTGGGGTACATTATGGGCCCTCGAGACCGATGCCCTCATCTTCATGGGATACTCCTTATGACAAAAAGAAAGAAAAGGGTCTGTCGCCCTTGAGATACTTAGCAGCCTTTAGATTCTCTTGGCGGAGGTCTCTTGGCCATTGCTTTGGTCTCATTGGGATGGAACCTTCCTCTTTATTCATCTTTTACACACACACCAAAAAAAAAAGAGAGGGTACAATCACCTTTGCTCATATTTAGGAGTAGGTTGGCCACTTAGGAATAACTTAAATACTTGTAGGACATTGAGACTGCAGTCATAACCTGTGGTGTGCAAGCACACTTGCCTTTACATAGCACTATCTACCACTTAGTCTTACTTTCACTAGTCTTTATTCACCTGTTTTAGCACTCTTTAAAACTCTAATCAGCCTTTCACTTGTATGCTCATGTGTGAAATTGTCATTGCTGGTTTTTTTTCAATAAAAGCTTTACTTGTATCCATTTTTTTTTGCAGCTTTTGCTTCTACCGCGCTTGAGGACGTTCGCAAAATAGGAAGGGGGGAGTGTTGCGTGACGAGTGGACGAGTGAAGATCAATGCAAGGATGCAACAAAAAGATGCTTAGGGCTCTTGTAAAGAGTTCCAAGTTGTAGATGAGTGTGGGAGTGGGCTTGACAATAATCCCACATGGGAACTTTTGGGAGTTTTAGAGTTTTTGTATAAAAAGTGGCTCATTTGAGAGCTTAGGGACACATTGGGCAAACTCATGTTTGAGCTCTCTTGAGCTCTCTTGAGACTAGCTCTCTCTCTTTTCCCATAGAGGTGCAAGCTCTTCTCTCTTCCCATCTACATTGTTGTAAGTTCTATTTTTGTTAATTCAATGCAATGAGTTGATGATTGTCTCTCTTCTCACGTCAATTCTCTAGTGTGCATGTTTCTTGTTGATAGCTTCAAGGTTTGTGTGCATGCTAGGGAAATGAGTGTTTGAGAATGAAGAATGCTTTGATCTTGTGTATGCAATAGCTTAGCTTTCTTCTTATTTTGAATGTATGAATGAGTGGGATGATGAGTGAGTGAGCATGGCAAGATTGAGCTTGTGTGGGTGTTAAGTCTATGTCAATAGTAGTAGTATTCTTAGCATTCTCTCCATCAAATGGATAAGCTTTTGTGCACCGGTACGGGTTGAATCCCTAGCTCCGAAAGGGATGGAAATCCCATTGGATTGAGCTACATGTGGATCATACTACTCTTGCTACAAGTGAGAGAGTTTTCCGTCTCTCCAGTGGAAAATCACATGCGTACGGCATCCGACTGTGGTGAAACTTTGTGAGTGGTTCCATAGGGTTTCTATGATTCACTCATAAATTTTTGTTGAAAGATCGGTAGAGGGGGAGGAGACATACACACAGGAGCAAACCCTAATGTATATTGCAAACCCTAACCATAGAGGGAAGCCATCTCCCATCTCACACAATGCATAAAGCCATAATCCATAATACACACAACACACTATGAGTTGTGTCCACACACATCTAACCCTAGCTAATGTCCACACTCTATGACCAGCTAGACGCGGTCATTTATGTCTCACACATGTTCCTACGTAACATACCAGCACATAGCATAGCTGGCTCACAGTGACATCGAGCTTGAATCTCAACAGCCCCTCTCAAGCTCATGATGTACTGCCGATGATGTAGATGAGCTTGGGATATCAAGACTCTCAACACTCCCCCTCAAGCTCATCCCATGTACTCCCAACATAGTACGAAAGTACTCAAACTTCTCCCTGTGCTAAGTGGCTTTGTAAAGATATCTGCACCTGCATCAGTATTCACATACTGTAGATCAACTGTACCATCCAGCACCTTCTCTTTGACAAAATGATAATGGACCTCTATGTGTTTGGTCCTCGCATGAAATACTAGATTCTTGGCCAACTGTATACTGCTCATGTTGTCACAATGAATGACAACTTTGCCATCAATAGGCTCACCTAAATTTGCCAAGAGATTCTTTAACCATACTGCCTCACAAGTAGCAATGGCTGCACCCCTGTATTCAGCCTCTATACTGGATAAAGCAACTGTAGGTTGCTTCTTGCTACTCCAACTCACCACGGAACTTCCAAGTGTAAAAGCATATCCACTAGTAGACCTCCTGTCATATAAGCTACCTGCCCAATCAGCATCTGTGTAGCCATGTATGTCCAAGCCTTTACCACTCTCGTATAGAAGACCATAATGTGCAGTGGTCTTAACATATCGCATGATGCATCTTACTACATCCAAATGAGGTTTCCTGGGGCTCTGCATAAATTGGCTTACTAGTCCCACAGCATAACTCAAATCCGGGTGTGTGATAGTCATGTAAATGAGACTACCAACCATCTTTCTGTACATAGATGGATCATCCAACTCCTCA
The DNA here is from genome assembly GCF_041138505.1 of Cibotium barometz. Lineage (NCBI taxonomy): Eukaryota > Viridiplantae > Streptophyta > Polypodiopsida > Cyatheales > Cibotiaceae > Cibotium > Cibotium barometz. Next base: position 45,723,637 of record NC_141085.1, on the reverse strand, counting down.
CCATAATCAGCCCGCAACTTCACATTCTGCTCCAAAAGTGTACTCATAGGCTTACACCCTGTCATGCCATATTTTGCCAACATATCCAATGCATATTGGCGTTGTACTAACCATGTACCTGCATGGTCTTTGATCACTTCAATTCCAAGAAAGTATCTCAACTCACCAAGGTCTTTCATGTCAAATTGTCCACTCAATGCTTTCTTGACATGCATTACATCTGTACCATGATCACCTGTGATGATAATCAAGTCATCCACATAGATGACAAGTAAAACAATCCCATGATCTGTCTTCTTCACATAGAGTGAAGAATCTGCTGTAGAAATCTGAAATCCAAGAGAGATAAGATATCTACTCATCTTATCACTCCAAGCACGAGGTGCTTGCTTCAAACCATATAATGCCTTTTTCAATCTGCATACATGAGTGGGATATCTTGGGTGTTCATAACCTTCTGGCTATGCCATATACACTTCCTCTTGTAGATCACCATTTAGAAATGCATTTTTGACATCCATTTGATGCATTTCCCAACCATTAGCTGCAGCCATAGCAATGACTGCTCTCACTGTTCCCATCTTTGCCACTGGACTAAAAGTTTCATCATAGTCCAAACCTTGGGTTTGTGCATAACCCTTAGCTACCAATCTTGCTTTATGTCTCTCAATGGAACCATCAGACTTGCACTTCACTTTGTAAACCCATTTACAACCAATAACATTTTTGTCCTTTGGTAATGCAACCAAGTCCCATGTGTCATTATGAACCAATGCGTTCATCTCAACATCCATTGGTTTCTCCCATACATGCTTTTCAATAACAACTGTATAGCATGTAGGTTCCACATGCTTCACCATAGATGTCATATATGCATAATGCATAGCAAAATCTCGATATGTCAACATGTCAACGGGATATCTGACCCTCTGGGATCTCCGCAATGCATGCAGGTCACTCTGAACTCCTATCACTCTAGCATGTGGTGGCACATATCTATCCTGCCTAGCACCAGGTGTGCGTAAAACAGGTATGCCAAGCTCCTCATCCAAACTCTTTGAACTTGATGACTCATAACCTGTAATTCCAATGCCTTCAAACTTCTTCTTTCCTTTATCCACAGCACTACTCCCAGTGCTCACACTCTTATGCCCCAAACGTCCTGACCAAACATCCTGACCATGGATGTACAGTACTACTCTCAGCCTCTACTGCTGGCCCAAACATAGTAGTAGAACTAGAACTTGCTTGTGGCAAGTTCACATGCACATCAGCTTCAAGTGACTCAATGACACCCTCATCCTTTGTTTTGTACCAACTAGCAAGCTCATCAAACACCACATCTCGTGAGATAACAACTTGCCTAGTTTGTGGATTGTAACATTTGTATGCCTTACGATCCTGTGCATATCCAACAAATACACACTTTTCTGCCTTAGGATCCAACTTCCTTCTTCTTTCATCAGGCACATGTACATAAGCTATGCATCCAAAAACTTTGAGGCCTATAACCTGTAAGCTGCATCTCTGGCGTGCTTCCATGAATGGCTGTAGGTGTTTTGTTTAGTATATACACTGCAGTAGCACAAGCTTCTGCCCAATAATAATCTGGCATGCTCTTTTCATTGAGCATTGCCCTAGCCACTTCACATATGACTCTATTCTTTCTCTCAGCCACACCATTTTGCTGAGGTGTATACCTGCAAGTGAATTGTCTTCTTATTCCATGCTTTCTCAAGAAATGCTCAAAAGCTTTTGAGGTGTATTCACCACCTCCATTTGTCCTCAAACATTTAATCCAACAGCCATATTGGTTTTTTGCAAAAGCTTTGAAATCCATAAACTTTTTCAATACTTCACTTTTCTCTCTGAGAAAGTATATCCATGTCATCCTGTTGAAATCATCTATGAATGTCACATAATATAAACTACCTTTGATAGATGGGTTTTGTGCAGGACCCCATACATCACTGTTTACTATCTCAAGTGGCCTGCTACTCATGTTTCCTTCTCTAGGAAACTGTAACCTTGCCTGTTTTCCAAACTAACAGGCTTCACAAACATGCATATGCCCATCATACTTGAATCTAGGCAATCCACTGACAATGCCTCTTGTCTGCATGTTCTTTAACCTTTGTATATTGACATGTCCAATCCTCTTATGCCACATATCAATGTCCTGTACCACTTTTCTGCTTTTGGAGAACATGGCTGATTTTAACTCAAGAATTCCAGCATCCACAGCTTAAACAACCTGCCTTCTTTCTTGCCTTTAGCAATGACTCTACATCCATGTTTGAAATCCTCAACGAAGCAACCATGCTCGTTTAGACGAACCTGTAATCCCTGTTCCACCATTTGACCAACTGAGGCCAAGCTTTTTGTGATAGAAGGCACATACAATACATCTGACATAGATTTTGTTTGACCATTGTGCATAACCAATGGTACACTTCCAACATGTGTACTGGCATGCTGGGTATCATCTCCTGTTTCCACATAGCCTTTCACATCCATAGGCTTCATATGCTCAAACCATTCACCATGACAAGTCATATGGTTTGATGCTCCAGAGTCCATATACCAAGTATCATCATTCTCAACATTTTTCATCATAGATCCCACAACATGTTTCATGGCAAACAAGTGATTTGTAGTGCCATCATTATTGCTTGATGCATAATTTCCGCCACCATGTTGTGCATAATGTCCACGATGTTGTGCTCTACCCCCTCTCAAATCATTCTGTTTGCGGAAACAATCTCTTGCCATATGACCAAATTTCCCACAATAATGGCATTCCACATCTTGCATAGATGTTTGTTGGCCTTGCCAACATCCTCTACCACGAGGATTACCTCTGCCTCTCTGAGGTGTATATCCACGACCACCTCTGGCACCATATGAAGGCTGAAAATTCTGTTGTGATGACCTGTCCGACCATTACCACCACGGCCACATGATACGAATCTCCCCCTGTCTCTAAAACCTCTCTGCGAATAGAAAGCTTGATTTCTGCCATTATCATCATGGCTAGTAGATGCATCCAGAAAGGAATCACCGAGTTTGATTTCCTCAACAAGCAAGAGGGAAACCAACTCATCAAAGTCTGGTAGACCTGTACTTCGAACCGAGATGGATGTATCAAAAGATTTATATTCCTTGCCAAGACCACGCAAGGTAATATCCACCAAATCATCATCAGGCATGGGGGCATTTATTGTTGCCAATGCATCTACAAACTTCTTTATTTCTTGCACATAATCATGGATGCTCCTTTTATTCCGCTTCACATTATGTATCTGCTATCGCAACTGAGACTTGTGCAGCGAGCACTCGTGTCTGTATCAAACATCTTTACCAAAGTATCCCATGCATCTTTGGGATTCTCAGCATCCTGTATGTGTATGAGCATAGCATCAAAAATACATATAGACAGATAATGCAACACTTTGAATGCTCTTTCTGACCATTGCTTATGAGCAATAACCTACTGCTGTGTAGATTGTCGGGGTAGTTCAAGCTGCTCTGGTTCAGTACCTATAATGAGATTCCAAAAACCTTTTCGTTTCAAGAAACTTTTGATCCCCTGTACTTCCATGCCTGGATATTCTTCCTATCCAGCTTTTCACCAACAATCTGTACTGGATTATCCGACATGTTTGCTCAATGCAAAAACACCTTGCGTACACTTCCAAATCTGTAACCGAGCCTTCCTCAGCTCAACCACACTCCAATGATTGTTCCAAATACTCCAATGTAGTCAACAATCTTCAAATTTGATATAAAAAATCAACCTGTACGCATCCAAAATGAACTGGCTCACGCAGTCCAAGATACCCTATTTTGATGCGCCTTCCAAGGCTCCAAATCACAATGTAGTGGTGTAATCAATTATGGACAACTTGCATTGACACCTAAACAACCTCAATGTAGAGTATCAACACCATCTGACATGTGTACATATCAATTTTTGAAAACTCCTTTCTCTGTTTTGGGAAAAACCAAAAAAACCAGTAGTAATTTTGCTCTAAATTCTTCAATATTTGTCCAAATTGAGCAACCAGGCATTCATTAGCTTAACAATGATGTCCACTAACTCCATGTAAGAGGAATTTATCCAATTGTTTAAGACCAAAGATTAATTGCTCGATTAAAATCACTCTGTTTCTCTGCAAACAACCAGTGGACAGGCTTTTTAATCAGCTCATTCCTAGCTCAATTAGGCATAATTGATCAAACCAACCATGTAGCCTTCTTCTCTAGTGTGTGTAGCAACCAATTGCTAAGTCAATTGTGGAAGTAATCAAGCACCCAAGTGAAATTTGGTCCTCCACTCAGTAAAAGTATCAAAATCTGCTCTGTTTCTACTGTCCAAAATGCGCCGCCTGTTGTAGAGTGATTTGGGAGTGATTATAATGTTAATTGATGAGGTAATCAAGTCCCCAACACACTTAGGTATGTGTGCAACCAGTCAATGCCTTGATTTTTTCCAAAAACATGCTCCAAATGCATCAAATTCTGAGTTGCTTTTCTTTGTTTTGTGAGAGCTCAAAAAACCAGAATTTTTCACTCATTCATATGCATGTAAATTGCTCCAAAATCACAGTAGGGCTTGTTGAGATATCGAGCTCGTCTAGTGAGGCGGTGGCCACTGATGACCCGCCTGGGGGATAGGCCCCACACTTACACCACTGGCATGGTTGGTGAGATCATGGGAGATATGCGGCCAGTGGGATGACAGGCTGTGTGACAGCCATTCTAGAGACTGGCATAGTTATAGCACCAGCTCATTTAGTCGGGTTCACACTATAAAGAACCCGTGTATGTATTGGTTGAGTACCTTTCATATTATGTGTACTCTTATCTTGTATATGGTGTGTTGAGTGTTGAGTAGAGAAGAAGAAGATTTCAGCCTCTCACCTTGTGTGTTCTCTATTAGGGTTTTGTGAGTGTGTGTGTGTGCTTGCAAGAGCTCAAGCTCTCTTCCCCCCTACATCTTTTCATGGTATCAGAGCCTGGTTCGTGCTAAGGGCTGAGCTGCAAGCAAGAGAACCACAAGAAGCGGTACGAGGGTAAGAGCTACAACTACTCTTCCCTATTGTGTTGGTGACTACACCCTTGTCGGGAGCTCTACGGGAGGCACCGGCAAACGATCTCTGATTGAGGAGCTTTCTTCGCGGGAGTGAAGCTATAGGGCAACTATACAGTCCTCCTACGGACTGGTCCTCCTACGGACTGAGGTTTTCGGGCCGAAAACGCGTTTCGGGCGCGTCTGGACCTTCGTTTTTCAGAAAGCAAGCGATTTCGAGCACTGCGGGTAAGTCATCGATTCTCTGCAGAACTCTGTTTTAAGAACTGCAGGAAGACAGATTGACTGTGTAGACACTGTGGGTGCTGCAAAGAGGTCTACAGTTGCCATTGGGTGTATGTATGCACATTGAAGTCACTGGTTGTGACATTTGAGAGTACTATAGTACCGCTGTGCAGAAAATACAGCATTTGTGCAGAAAAACCAGAGTGCAGTTTCTGGTAAAATTGTGTGTTTGGCAAGATGTCTAATGAAGGCATAACACAGATTGTGGCTGAGAAGCTGGATAAGAATAACTTCCATGCTTGGAGGTTCAGGTTGACGAATTTCCTAATGGGGAAAGGCTATTGGGACTACATAGAAGGTGAGCATGAAGAGGCACCGGAGATACCGGCCGACTGCTGCAGATGTGAAAGAATTTAAAGACTGGAACCAAGGAGCCAGGAAGGTTATGTATTGGCTCTCCATTAGTATACAGGACACCATGATTGGGCACATTCAGGATGCCAAGTCCCCCAAGGAGGCGTGGGACACCTTGGTAAAGCTCTATGAAACAAATACCAAGGCACGTAAGATACAGTTGAAGAATGAACTTCATACTGTGGAGAAAAAGAGCATGTCTGTGAATGACTATGCGCTGAAGATAAAGGGTATTGTGGAATCCCTTGCATCTATTGGTGTGTCAGTAGATGATGATGACAAGGTGGAAGTCTGTCTACGTGGTCTCGGGCCACAATACAAGGCGTTCAAGACGTCTATTCAGACTCGAGAAAACATTCCCAACTTTACAGATTTGGTGTCTATGCTGATTATCGAAGAGAAGAGCTTGGGTGAAGACCAACAGTCTTCACAAAGCAAAAACAGTTCAGAGCAACAGGCTTTCTACACGAGTTCAGGAAGAGGACGAGGTAGAGGAGGCCGTGGACGCGGTCAAGGAGGTGGCCGAACAGGTAATCAGAATTATGGCCAGCAGCAGCAACAACAACAGTCCCAGAATCAACAACAACAACAACAACACGCAGGTGGAAGAGGCAAATTCAGAGGCAGGGGGAGTCAAAGAGGCCGTGGAAATTTGCAAAGGCAATATAATGATGCACGTGAATGCTATTATTGTGGTAAGCCTGGACATGTGCAGACAGAATGTTATAAGAAGCAGGCTGACATGCAAAATGGGAAAGTGCAACAAAACAACTATGCATCCTCAAGCAGAAATAATGAGGATAATGAAAGGTTGTTTGTTATGCAGCATGTCGTGAATGCCATGTCTGAAAATGTTGATGCAGCACAAAAAGATAATGTATGGTATGTGGATTCAGGCGCTTCGAACCACATGACGAGTCATAGCGAGTGGTTCAAGGAGATGAAAAACCCGGAAAGACCAGGTTTTGTGGAAACAGGAGATGACACGGCTCATCCAATTGCCCACGTTGGAGATGTGCCATTGTCTATGCAGGATGGCAAAGTGAAGTACCTTGCAGATGTACTTCATGTACCGAACATAACAAAGAATCTGGTTTCAGTTGGCCAGATGATTGAGCAGGGTTTGCAGGTTCGGTTTAACCCTGATGGATGTTATGTTGAAGATTTTAAAGACAAGTGCAGGTTGGTTGCCAAAGGCAACAGAGTGGGCAAAATGTTTACGTTGGATGTAGACATGCCTGAGATGAGTGCTGCGATGTTTGCAAATGGTTCAGGAGTTGTTGCAGACACAAACATATGGCATAAAAGAATTGGACATGTAAATGTGCAGAGGTTGAAGTCTATGCAGACAAAAGGAATTGTGACAGGGCTGCCAAAATTTAAAGTGGAAGGTATGCAGAAAATATGTGAAGCATGCCAATTTGGGAAGCAAACAAAGCATGTGTTTCCACGTAACAGATATGTGAGCAGAAATGCACTAGATGTTGTGCATTCAGATGTATGGGGTCCTACGAAGACCGTGTCTATGGGAGGCTGCAGATACTATGTCACTTTCATTGATGACCACACAAGGAAAGTGTGGGTATATTTCATGAAAGAGAAGAGTGAGGTGTTCACTCACTTTCAGAATTTCAGAGTTTTGGTTGAAAAGCAAACAGGGAAATATGTAAAGTGCCGAAGGTTAGATGGAGGGGAAGAGTACTTCTCCAATGAGTTCTCTGAATTTTTGAAAAAGAATGGTATTCGGAGACAGTTTACATGCAGATACACTCCGCAGCAAAATGGAGTTGCTGAGCGAAAAAACAGGCACATTGCTGAGATTGCGCGAGCATTGATGGAAGAGAAGAATATGCCGCATTGCTATTGGGCTGAGGCTGTTTCTACAGCAGTATACATCATGAACAGGACTCCAACTGCAGCCATACATGATGTAACTCCAGAGGAGAGGTTTACTGGCAGAAAACCAGATTTGTCTCATCTGAAAGTCTTTGGATGCATTGCATATGTGCATGTGCCAGATGAGCTGAGAACTAAGCTGGATCCGAAAGCTGAAAAATGTGTGTTTATTGGATATTCCCTTGAGCAAAAGGGATACAGGTGTTATAACCCTGCTACACGTGAGTTGAGGGTAAGCAGGGATGTTGTCTTTGATGAGATGAGCAGCTGGTATGCTGCTGAAAAAGAAGCTGTTGGGGCTGATGTGAGTGGAAGTGTGGTTGCACAGAATGCAGGTTAGCAATCACAGTCTTTGAGTGGACCAGGAGAGTCCTCATCTACTGGGTCTATTGATAGACCATGGAGTGGCAGGCTGCGTCATAATACCAGCCCTGCAAATATGATTAGTACATCACGTAAAGGAAAAGAGAAAGTGGTTGAGCCCCTTGGTATGCCTGACATTTCTGCAGGGAATTCTCATGTTGATGGAGAGTCTAGTGGCTCAGATATGAGCCTTGATGAGGAGCTTGGGATCCCAGCTATGAGAACACCTGGTGTAAAGAAGGCTATGGAAGCCATGAATGAAAAGCTACGAAGATCAGGGAGAGTGAAGAACCCTGTGCAGAGATTTACATATGATGGTTATGTGGCACATCACTATGCATATATGGCAAAGGTTGTGCAGGTTGTAGAGCCCACATGCATTTGATGAGGCTGTTGGAAATGTGTGTTGGGAGAAAGCTATGGATGAGGAGATGGATGCACTATATGGAAATGAAACTTGGGACTTAGTGCAATTGCCTGAAGGCAAGAAAGCCATTGGATGCAAGTGGGTGTACAAAGTTAAACATAACAGTGATGGAAGCATAAACAGGTACAAGGCTAGATTGGTAGCCAAAGGATATGCGCAGACATATGGGATTGATTATGAGGAAACTTTCAGCCCAGTTGCCAAGATGGCAACGGTGAGAGTTGTGATAGCAGTGGCTGCGTCAAAGCAATGGTCTTTACATCAGATGGATGTAAAGAATGCATTCTTGCATGGGGATTTGCAAGAAGAGGTGTATATGTTGCAGCCACCTGGTTATGAGGATGAGGGTCACCCCGAGCATGTTTGCAGGTTGAAGAAAGCCTTGTATGGCTTAAAGCAAGCACCAAGAGCATGGTCTGACAAGATTTCTGAATATCTTGTCACTATTGGCTTTCATGTAGCCAATGCAGATTTCTCATTGTATGTGAGACATGGTGATAGAGGAGTTGTGCTTGTTGTCATCTATGTAGATGACTTGATCATTACGGGGGACCATGATGCAGAGATCTTTGATGTAAAGATCCTACTTAGACAGAAGTTCGAGATGAAGGATCTGGGGGAGCTCAGATATTTCTTGGGCATTGAGGTAATTAGGTCACCACATGGTATTGGATTACTGCAAAGACAGTATGGCTTGGACATGTTGTCCAAGTATGGTATGACAGGCTGTAAGCCTATTTCTGTGCCATTGGATCAGAATGGCAAGTTGAGTGCAGATTCAGGAGAGATCTTGGAGGATCCTACTATGTACAGGAGCATAGTAGGAAGTTTGATCTACATGACGATCACCAGACCAGATTTGAGCTATGCTGTTGGGTTGGTGAGTCAGTTTATGTAGGTTCCACAGAAACCGCATTTGGATGCAGTGAGACGCATACTGAGGTATGTGAAGTCTACTTTGCATTGTGGACTATTCTATGAGACTGGGACAGAGATATGTGTACATGGGTACACAGATGCTGATTGGGCTGGTAGTATCTCAGACAGAAGATCTACCAGTGGATTCATGTTTTCTTTGGGGAGTGCTGCTGTTACTTGGAGCAGCAAGAAGCAGCCTACGGTTGCTCTATCCAGTACAGAGGCCGAGTATAGAGGAGCTGCTATGGCAGCATGTGAGGTAGCTTGGTTGAGAAAGCTACTTGCAGATTTGGGTCTATCAGTGGATAGACAAGTTGTCATTTTCTGTGACAACATTAGCAGTATACAGTTGGCCAGGAACCCAGTCTTTCATGCTCGTACGAAGCACATAGAGGTCCACTACCACTTCGTCAGAGAGAAGGTCTTGGCAGGAGACCTTGACCTTGTTTATGTCAGCACAGAGGATCAGGTAGCTGACATCTTCACCAAAGCATTGGGTACAGAGAAGCTCCGCAGATTCATCAGGGCTTCACTTGGTGTACATGAGATGGAGTTGAGCTCAAGGGGGAGTGTTGAGATATCGAGCTCGTCTAGTGAGGTGGTGGCCACTGATGACCCGCCTGGGGGATAGGCCCCACACTTACACCACTGGCATGGTTGGTGAGATTATGGGAGATATGCGGCCAGTGGGATGACAGGCTGTGTGACAGCCATTCTAGAGACTGGCATAGTTATAGCGCCAGCTCATTTAGTCGGGTTCACACTATAGAGAACCCGTGTATGTATTGGTTGAGTACCTTTCATATTATGTGTACTCTTATCTTGTATATGGTGTGTTGAGTGTTGAGTAGAGAAGAAGAAGATTTCAGCCTCTCACCTTGTGTGTTCTCTATTAGGGTTTTGTGAGTGTGTGTGTATGCTTGCAAGAGCTCAAGCTCTCTTCCCCCCTGCATCTTTTCAGGGCTTGCATAGGAGTTGCCAATACATTCCTCCTTGTCAGATACATGTTTGTTTTGCCAGATTTGCATGTATTTCCACCATACATCAGTGCTTCCAAGCTTTAATGGAAAGCTTCCAAAAAACCAGAATTTTTCTTTGCTTTGAGTTGCTCTAATTTGCTTTGTTTTTGCCTGAATCACCTGCAATCCGCTCAAGGATGTTTAGAATACCTTACCCGGTAGGCCAAGCTCTCAGATCTGATAGTAATCGGTGTGCTCCAAGCTTCATAGCTTCAATGGCAAGCTTCATAGCTTCAATGGCAAGCTTCACAGCTTCAATGGCACGCTTCACAGCTTTTCTTCACAGCTTCTTCTCCCTCTTCTCTCACTCAGTCATAAACCCTAATAGACAGCACAAGGCTCTGATACCATGTTGAAAGATCGGTAGAGGGGGAGGAGACATACACATAGGAGCAAACCCTAATGTATATTGCAAACCCTAACCATAGAGGGAAGCCATCTCCCATCTCACACAATGCATAAAGCCATAATCCATAATACACACAACACACTATGAGTTGTGTCCACACACATCTAACCCTAGCTAATGTCCACACTCTATGACCAGCTGGACGCGGTCATTTATGTCTCTAACATGTTCCTACCTAACATGCCAACACATAGCATAGCTGGCTCACACTGACATTGAGCTTGACTCTCAACAATTTTCACCACCATCGGGCCTTTCACCGATATACATGCCAAAAAGGCAGTATGGCCCTTGTGGAACAAGAAGACTCCTCCCATGTATACTATTTATCCTTAACCCTTGTTACTGAATTACTACTATGTAGCTAAACCTACATATTTTGTTCTTCCCATACCATAAGTCAACCACATATCCAATAAGTGTGCATAATCATTAAAAGAGGACCCTAATTATACTAGTGTGTGAATAGAGGTCTCCACTAAATGATAAAAAACCTCCATATCTAAATATTGGACATAACTTTGACAAATTTACAATAATTTCAAGGTACTCATAACTAAAACTATCCAAAACCTTATCATTTTCAAACCTTCAACTCTGAATTTTGTGCATAATTTTTAAAATTTCTCAATGCAAAACACATTATTATACTCGGTTTTGTTTTGCTTACACTAAAGTGTAGTGTTACTTTAGAAGCTTAAACCAAAAAATCAAGTTTCTTGTCTAGTCATGGTTGAATCTTTGAATGCCTCTAGAAAGAATTTGAAACAATAAATCAAATCACACTTTAATGTTTACTAGCATAAAGCAAACAAGCCTTTAATTTGAGATCCCTGAATAAAAGCTTGCCAAACTCAATCATTATTTTAAAAAAGATTTATAATTTAGTTATTTGACCACTAATAAAACTTTCACACATCAACATTAAATCAAGTGAGTGGAGGTCTTCTGTGTCATGATTCAATGAACAAGGTCAAGATTAATGTAGATTCAACGATCATATTAAAGTAGCTAATGCTGAATGGTGAACCTTCTGGAAAATCAAGTTTTTCAGATGTTAATAGTGCTATATGTTTTTATTTTCAATGTAGGTATGCTTTTGAATTACATATATTTAGGAGATTTAGTGTTCTAACATACAAGAGAAAACTAGAACAATCCCCCTTGTAAGTTGGTGTAGTGGCACTTAATTTATTGGAAGACTTAAATCAAATTGATAACTCTATGTATTGTTTGTGGAGGCTTCTCACACTAATTTCCAAATAGTAGTGGGAATGCTTTATACATTTCAAAAGGATGTCTTGATCTTTGTGCAATCAATGTAAGTTAACAATCATTAGAATAAATTTGCTTGATGCTTTGTCATCACATCAACTTGCCTTGCAAGTTATAAGATTAAAGTTACTCTTGAGAGACATGGTAAAGATGATTTTTGATAAGTTTACTATAAAGATGACTTTGTGGGCTTTTATCATCACCAAAGAATAATTTTGATGATGCTTGGTAAGCTAGTTTAAATGTGGATAATTCTTGTAACCCACCAACTTTGGTGGGCTAGCTAGATTAGTTGAAAATTAGTGGCTTATATTAGCATTTCTAATCTAATTTGGTGTGGATAGTTCTATTAGGGGAATAAATCTTGTAAGGTTGGAGGGGGGGTTGTAGACAAATGGCTAAAGGGTTCTGTGTATTGCCCCATAAGAAGAAACATGATTATGGTACGCTCGGAAAAGGTAAAAGGTAAAACTGGTTTCCAAAGGTTTTGTATAGGTTGAAAGCTTTGACCTTTAGGAGACTTTTACTCCTACAACCATCTTAACTATAATCTGCACCGGTATGTGGAAAATCCACTAGAGTTTGTGGTTCTCGATTTGGAAAACAAAGTTTGCAAGTCATGGAAGGTACTCTACAAGTTAAAATAGACCCTAGAGCATGGTACCAGAAGTTTGATGCTAAATTTATGACTATTAGTTGATTATGTAGCTCTTCATATGAAAAAATCTATGTGTTTTATATGCAAGGAAAATATATGGTACTCATCTTAATAGGGGAGAACACTTTGAGATAATAGATCTTTGGATCATGCATCATTGTTTTAGGATTGAGGTCTAGACAAAGCCAGATAACGTTTTCATCTCTCAGTAGAAATACGTAGGTGAGATACATAAAGTATTTGGCATGTCCAAATGTAAGGTGGTTGATACCCCAATTGAAGCTAATTTGAAGTCATCTATCAAGACACTTTAGATCTTGTGGATGTGACCTTATCTAGGAAATTGGTTGTGGTAGTCTCATCTCCCTATGTAATACTAGATCAAACATTAGTTTTACAATTATTTTTTTGAGCAAGCTCTCCAGGGTGGTGAGGGTCCTCACTTTGGGATCATGTCATGTGGATGGGACACCATTATTGACGTAGCTCGATCAAGTTATGGTTCCAATTTCATCCCAAGTGGCTATCATCTCGCTAGAGGCTTGGGAGGTAACTCGACTGAGTTATCACTCTTGCCACACTAGGGACACTATAGATGACCACATACCTCAATTGAGTTACGTGGTGGACATCCACAAAGACACCGCGTAACTTTATTGAGTTACATACAGTACCACTCTGGACTCTCCGTTGGGACTAGCTGGTCAGCAACGAGATCCAGTAATAGATTACAATAATCACTTCGTCACCATACATTTATATATCTTCCTCGACATACGCATGGGTGTCCTAACCACCGTGAGCCCGTGCATCGCCTGGTCAGAACCCTCCAGGATCCTCCTTAGGTGTCCTAGAACTTTACTCAGGGAGACCGCTTCGTCCCTCGCCCATCGTATCGGAAGCGCACCATTTTTCACCATACCCAAGCTGGTCAAGACTTGGGCAGGTTTTTGCCACGTGAGCTGTCCCTCAAACACTCCCCGCCAGCAGAGCTGTTGCAACCAAACTTCCCTTAGATAAACATATATGCCAAATGCTCCCTCCAACATTCTGGCGTAAGACAGTGCTTTAGAAAACAGGGTTTCTATGCAAGTTTTCTATTATTATTTTTTATGAAAAACCATAAATAATCTTAAATCCGTATCTCAATACTTCTAGATCCAGGTCTGAATTTCAAAAAGAATTCCTCGAATTCTGTTAACTTTATCCTCAGATCAAAATCAAAAGTCTTAACTTAGTTTCAGATTCGGTGAGGAATTTGAGTACATTTTTCCTGAACTGGGCACATCGTCATTGATTAAAACTGACAAAGGAATTAGGTCTTGGTCAATAGTCTGAATCAGAGTTTGGGTCTGGAAAGGTTCTTCCTAAACTATCTTTCTCGAAAGGTACTATTTCAATTTCTCTTTTTCTAAATTTCGTTCGACGAATATTTGCTTACAGATTTCTAAAACATGAATTTCTTATGAGGAATAAAATAATCATTTATCTCAATCTCCGACTTCGATAGTTTAATTGAATTTTCTCATTCCATCTATCTTAGTGAATATAAAACGGTAGAATTTCTTCTCCCATATTATGTGCTTATTCATTTTTCCAATTTTTACAAAAATTAGCAAAGGATTAAGGAGAACCCTTATTTAATTATAAAGATTCTATATGCATCTAATTATGCATGAAATCCAATTCTAATGAAAGTCACACTTTTGTCATCATAAAAATCATTTATGATGAAAATCACTCCTTTAACATAAAAGAATTTCTTTTATGCATAAAAATCATTTATGATGAAAATCACACTTTTAATATAAATAAATTTCTTTTATGCATATATTTATGCATAAAAATCATTTATGATGAAAATCACACTTTTACTATAAAAAGATATCTTTTATGCATATGTTTATGCATAAAAATCATTTATGATAAAAGTAACACTTTTATAATAAAAAACAATAATCTTTTATGCATACTTTTATGCATGAAAATCAAATATGATAAAAGTAACACTTTTATAATTAAAAAATTTTCTTTTATGCATCCTCTTATGCATAAAAACAATAATGATAAAAGTAACACTTTTATAATAAAAATAATCTTTTATGCATGACAATCAAATATGATAAAAGTAACACTTTTATAATAAAAATAAATTTCTTTTATGCATCCTCTTATGCATAAAAATCAATAATGATAAAAGTAACACTTTTATAATAAAAATAATCTTTTATGCATACTTTTATGCATGAAAATCAAATATGATAAAAGTAACACTTTTATAATAAAAATAAATTTCTTTTATGCATCCTCTTATGCTTAAAAATCAATAATGATAAAAGCAACACTTTTATAATAAAAATAATCTTTTATGCATACTTTTATGCATGAAAATCAAATATGATAAAAGTAACACTTTTATAATAAAAATAAATTTCTTTTATGCATCCTCTTATGCATAAAAATTAATAATGATAAAAGTAACACTTTTATAATAAAAATAATCTTTTATGCATGAAAATCAAATATGATAAAAGTAACACTTTTATAATAAAAATAAATTTCTTTTATGCAAATAATAAAAATGCATCTCTATGCATGAAATTGACACTTTTAGAATATAGAAACCATAAAGATTACTCTTTTAGAATAATAAAAGATAATACTTATTTCTAAATTTTTGAAAATTTTTGCCATAACCTCTTTTGTATGGCTGACCATTTTTCAAAATTTCACTCCCTAGAATTAATTAGAAATTCTCCAAGAGTATTTAAATCATTCTAAAGTAAACATTTTCTATTAAGAGAAACATTATGAAAAATTTGATTTATTCATTAATCATTCATCTAAGATAAAGAATGGTTGAATTTACTAGAGAAGAGAGGGGAATGCCTTTTTTCAATGAGGCATAACATCGTTTTCATTATAGAGAAGACAAAAATAATAAAAAACCATAAAATGAATGGAAAAGAGAAGAATCTCCAACTTACTAATGAATTTGAGAGCTTTCCTTTGGCTTGATGGTTTGAGGATTCTACTCTTGTTTGAAACAAGAGTGGCCACCAATCTTTTGGAAGAGGGAAGGTCAAAAAACTAATGAATTATGAGTAAATTCATAGTTTTTTGGCACTTGGGAGAGGCAGGGTAACAGTGCAAAACACTATTGAGTTTCAACAAAGGGAAGGACTTCTATTATAGGAAAAAGTGAGCTTCTAACCAAGCCAGCTGATTCTAAAATTTTTCAGATCAGTTTGGTCAATTTTTGACCATTTTTGGGTCAGTTTTGGTCACTTCTTGGATCTAGTTGAAACAGGAGAGAGGAGAGATAAAAATATCTCATTATTTGGGAGTTTAAAACTTATTCAAGCATGTGAAATAGGTGCCTCCTCCTTCATGAGGGAAATTTCCCCATACTGAGGTGTCAAAAATGTATCATTTCACCTAAATATCTCTCTTCTTTAACTATTAACCTTGTCCTTAGTCAACTCTTTATCTTATGTGAGTATTTACTTATTTGGGAGATTTTTCTTTTATTCTTCTTTTTATCTCCTCCTTGCATTTGGATGAATCTTATTGGTCCATAGGAACCTTAATTTAAAATTTCGAAAAAAATCTTCACCCCTAGGATAATGCCTCTTGAACAGATTATACTTAATTTCTAATGCACATTCTGAAAATCTTTTTGAACTTCTATTTCAAGAAAACTTATTTTAATAAGATGAGATATTTTTCTATCTAAAAATATTTAAAAACTAAATTACTACTCTCTAGAAGATTTTCTCTCTCTAGGTCAAAACTGGTAGAAATAAGATCTTTTATATTTATGAAGAGGGATTTGATTATAGGGGAAGATGCTGGACATCTTGAGAGGCTGGGGAGGAATCTTACATCAACTAAGACTTATCAACATAGAGTCTTGATTGTTGAGCAGATTACACATGTTAAGTGGGAGACAAATGTGCGTGTTAACTTCACTCTTTGGCTAGAGAGATAGGCAAGACTACATGAAATGGCAAAAACACAGAGCCCCAAAGGGATCTTGAGGCGATGCGGATAGGCGGACTCCGCTAAATTGTCCAAAGCGAGGTCATTTTAGGGATGATGATCTAGATTGGCGAGATTTGGATAGTGAAAGTGACTAAACCCAGAGTAGTTGGGTTAGCACTTTTGTAGTCATTATCTGAGAGGGTCACTCATAAATATGTAAGCGTAGCACGTGGGTTCAACGGAAGGGATTTTAAAAATTCCTTTTTTACACATTTTTTACATACAGAAGGATACCATTTAAAGGGGTTATTCACATATTGAATAGAAAAAGGGTATGTTTTATTCATAAAAAATTAACATATAAGGGATTTTTAAAATAGGCCTTGAACACATGTGATATAGAGGGTTTACTTATAGTGAATCCCGTGAGGTCATTATATGATTTTTTTAACTGTTACGTGGTGGCTAAGCCTAGAGTAGCTGGGCTAGCACCCTTATGTTATAGTTTCATGATTTGTCCTATGTATTATTCTCTTATATTTATGCATCATCCCTATTTAGTTTCATATAATTGTAGCATTTCTCTCTCTCCCTCTCTCTCCAAGGCACACAAGCACACAAACATTCATGCGCGTGCACACACACACACTCATATACACCTACATACTGCACATGCATTCACACACACATAAACACACTCACATAAATCTACATAATACGCACAAACATTCACATGTACACACATGCACAAACTTATCAAAAAATGTCTTTTTCTTTTACCTAATGTTTTGTCTCTTTTGGTCTCTATTTGTTTGGTGGAACTTTGGTCCGTACATTACAGCCAAATGTGCTCCAATGGTGATAAAACTTTGTAAGAGTAAGGGTGGAGTCCACATATAGATACTTGAAAAGTTTGGTCACCATCAAAGTACATTTGGTTGCAACGTGTGCCAATAGATGTCTAGTTTTCAATATGTCATAGCCTAAGAGAGCCCCCTCAAAATTGCGTGTTTGGCCAACACATTACGACCAAATATGCTCTGATTGTGACCAAAATTTGTAAGAGTGAAGGTGGGATCCACATATACACACTTACAAAGTTTGTTACCATTGAAGCATATTTGGTTGCAATGTGTATGCCAGATGCCTAGTTTTAAATGTGGCATGGCCTTAGAGAAGCCCCTCCAAATTGGATCTTTTCCCCACACATTGTAACCGAATTTGTGCTCTGATGATGACCAAACTTTGCAACAGTGAAAGGTGGGATCCACACTCATTGGGGGTGTACTTTTAGGAAGACCTATATTATACAACATGTGTTCAACTGGTATTAAAAATATCATTTTTTGTGAATTTTGACTTAATGAAATGACCTATTTTTATTTATAAACTTACCCCATTTTTTTCAAAATGTCACTTAAAACTCCCTTATATAAGTAGATTTTTGTAAATTTTTCTCAAAATCTCAGTTGAAAAACCCCTCCTAATGATTGCATGTAGTAGACTTACATATTTTTAAGTGAACCCCCCAAGGATCCACATATACACACTTGTAAAGTCTGGTCACCACCATTGGAGAACATTTGGTTATCATGTGCATGCAAGACTCCTGGTTTGTAATGTGTCACCTTAGAGAGCCCCCTCAATATTGAGCCTTTGGCCCACACATTACAAACAAATATGCTCTAATGGTGATCAAACTTTGCAAGAGTGAGAGTGGGGTCTACATATACACACTTGTGTTAAGGATCGTCTGTGTGCTTGGTGCTTACCTTATTTGTCGTTTTGCCACCAACCGGAATCATAGGTCACTACTTCCATTGAGGGGAATCTTGGCTCCTTCTCCTCTCCTCATCATAGCAAGGGTAGTCTTGGGGTAATCACTCTCCCTCCCCTCTCACACTCACTAATTAGACAGTCAGAAGCTTACTAATTAGCCAATCACAAGAGGCTCTTCAACACAAGTAATAGAGTAAAATGGGGAGAGTCCTAATTATAATAGAAATTTGATCTATATACACACTCACTCAAAGTGTGTCCACTTAAGATGCCCAGTGCAATGTGCAATGCTTAGCTCATAATTTTTCCTTATACAATATGAAAATACAATTCTCATAATACATTCTTCATTGTTTATCCTCAAGAAGATCTTGCCTCTTGTGAACATGTCACTTTACAGTCATATAAAGGTGTCGGGTGCCATTGGATTGGGCGGAACTTCAACGAGTTCTTGAGGAGTAACGGTGTTATCCTCACCTCCCGGTTTCCCTTGACATGAAATACTGGATGAACTCTAACATGTGGAGGCAATTTTAGTTCAAATGCAACCGTGCCAATCCGATGTATAACTCAAAATGGACCACAGTATCTAGGAGATAAATTCAGGCATTTTCCTATTGACAAAGTCTGAGAATCTTTAGGAACTTTTAAATAAAACAATGCTCCTGGTTCAAAAGACCGAGGTGAGCGTCCCCTATTAGCATAAAATTGTGCCCTATCTTGACCACTCCTGATAGAATCCTGAGCTTTGGTCAGCATTTCCTACATGTCATGCAAGCAATCCCTCGATGCATCAAGCTCAATGTCCTTAAGACCGACATCAATAGGTGCCCTGGGTTGATACCCATCGTTGTAAACCATTCAGAATAAAGTAGGAAAACATGGCATTATAACAGCAGGAACCAAGGATTCATCGGCGCCCCGACGTATCCACATCTGTACATGGAATAATTGACGTTTGGAGTTACCCATATCAACATAGAGAGTCATCAGCGTCTCAACGATGAGTCACATATGTCCATCCGTACCATCAGGTTGATTGTATAAATCACCTAAAGTACGGAGCTAGAGAAAGAAATGCCAACAAAGGGAAAATCCAAATTTCCTTAATCCGAACACAGCAAGATAAACTCATTGAACTCTAAAGAAAGAGATTTCAACAAGTGAAAATGCCAACGAGATTACACTCATCAATACATGCCTACACTATAACTTCTAGTGAATTTAGAAAATGAGATTGTCTTTGAATGTTGATGTCAACATGCTAAGTGATGTATGCAAAGCAACAATCTTGAGCCCAAATTATCAAATAAGATAATATATGTGAAATACTGTATACAAGGAATAAGATAGCCTTATTCCAGACTTTCACATACTAAAACCTGTCTCTATATACCTGAGACTACATCAAGGAATAACTCTTTTCGAGTACATCATTAGAAAAGAAATTGAATTATTGGCATCTTTCTAATGATAACTATCCAATAAACACACTAAAGCTAGGGTTGAAAAATAACTCACCTAGATAATATAAGCAACTAGGTATCCAATATGGAATATGTGTAAGAGTAAAAGCAATATACTCCAAAATTATGTGCAATTAACGAAGGTAAATGCTACCCTCAAAGCATATGATATTATCCAAAAGATCAAAAGATCCTAATAAAACCATGGATAAAAGCATAGAAGCTCCTCAAATCCATGAAAACCATAGTTCATCCATAAAAATTAATGCATGCCATCTAATGGTCATTAATCATGCCAAAAGAAGCATTAAAATTGGTGGCCAACTCATCAATATCCGAAGTATATGAATGTGGTGTCATTCAAGCAAAACTCCAAAGTAAGCAAGTGAAAACACATGTGTGTAGCACTCATTAAAAAACCCCTAGACACAAGTGATCTAGGTAAAACGTGATGAGTCCATATAAAACTTGGAAAACATCCAATAAAATCCACCAAAACAAACAGATCAACTAACCCATGATAGAATTTGTCTTAGGCTTAAGAAATTAAGCATAGACCACACTTAAACAAGTGTAAAATAAAATATCATGGAAAAGTGTCAAAGGTGAAACACACTTTGAACGCAAATTATAGCCATCAAAAGAAATTAAGGAACATGTCCAAAAAGAATGGCTAAACAATGGTAAAAAATCATAAAAACATTGTTTAGAATTAATCCAATAAAAATAACTACTAATACAAGGTACAATCATATTAATAATATACGAATAGCCCGTATCTATCTAATGTCAGCACGAGAAAACATACTTCAACATTAAATAACCCTCGAAAATATTAAATTCTTGAGAAAAAGAATTATCATGATTTTTTCCAAATTTTCCCTAATTTTATAGAGCCTCAAAATATGATAATTTTGAATTCCACCAAACCTATCTTATGGCATTCCAAACCTATATTTTTCCAAAAAAAAATAACAATTAGATTTGCCAAAATACCATTGGGATTTTAAAAATACCAATTTTTAGGATTTTTAAAAATAATTTCTAGAATATTCCTTATTTTTCCTGAGAACCCCATCGTTCATGAAATTTCCAATTCTGCCTGACAATTCTCAAATCCAATGAAAATTTATAATTTAAATAGATTTTTTAAATTTTTGGGTCAAAAAATATAATTTTAAAGGAATTTGAATGGTCACGGGAGCCTGAATGGACACACCACATGTTAAACACCAACCCCGCATTTTTCAGACATTTAAAATAACCTTTGTCTAATTTTTTACTAATTTTTGGAAATTTTTTTGAAATTTTTAATTTACCCCGAACGCATTTTGAATACAAACGGTCAAAAAATTTCGGAGTCCTAATGGTTTTCCCCGAAATACGGAAAGCCAACAGTTTTGGGAAAATAAAAAGACAAAAAAAAATCGGAATGTGAAAGGTCAAAAGTTTCCGAAATCCGAAAGGTCAAAAGATTTTTCGGAATTCAAAAAGCCAAAAGGTTTCTCAGGAATGTGAAAAGCCAAAGGGTTTCAAGAAGAAATTTTCATAGAACTTTTATCTCAAATTGCATATTTTCTAGCTTTTTTCCAAGCTTTTTTCGAAAAGATTTCAAAAGCTTTTTTTAAACTTAAAAAAACTCATTTTTTTAAAAAAAATAAAAATTTAAAAAAAATCAAAACTTTAATAAGCTTTTTATATAGCTTATAAACTGATTTTTTTAGGGGGGGGGGGCATTTTTTCTGCCTGCCTGAGCGACCCCCCCTCCCCCCCTCTGCATGTGCAAAAAAGGAGAGGGAGAGGAGACTCTCTCCTCTCCTCTCTCTCTCTCCTCTCCTTCTTCTCCATCCATTTCTCATTCTCCACCCCCTCCTCTGTTAACAGAGAGGAGGATTAAGATTTAATTAATCTTTTTAATTAAACTAAGCCTAATCATAATTAAATATTAATTATGATTAATATTTAATTAAAAATCCCTTTTAAAACACGGGCGGGAGAAAAATAGACAAGAAAAATCTGATTTGAGAGGCAAAGAGGGTCCCACACACACGGGAGAGCATTTCACATATCAACATGCTGCCCCCTACTGCATTTCACCAGAAAATTAGCAGAAATTTGATCGCATACCCGTGGAAAAACCCGAAAAAATGTATAAAAAATACAATTTTAACCATAAAAATGCTTTAAAATCTTATAACAAATTAGGAAAAAATTCCTTAAAATTCTAGAAATTTAGGGAATTCATTCTACCAAAAATATCCACAATAAAATATGTGGTGTTTTTGTAAAAATTCCCATTAATGCTTATTTTAAACCAAAAAAAAGAAAAAAATAGCATTAAACTCACGAAATTCCCTCACAACATCGATTCGTCCATTGAATAGTAGTAACACGTGTTTCAATCGCCATATCAACGATCCACGTGCAAATCATCAACACAAATCAATAAAATAATATTTTTATTAGTAAATAATAAAATTTACTTCAAAACAATACCAAAAATTATAATAAAAAAGAAGAATCATTAACAATTTATTAGAGATTGCTCAGATACCACTGTTAAAACCCTAAGATCTCTCTAGATAATTGTTATGCATAAACATCCATAAATCAGGCATAAACTCATCCACCCGATCACCCCCGAGCCCTAGGGATGTACACATGAATAATAATGAAATACATCATACCTTTACCTTGATGTCCCATACCATCAAGAGGTATAACTCCAATACAATAGCATGTAGCTATAGTGTGAAATGGTAGGTGAGTAGATATGATCCTCTACACAAGAGACCATAGCCTAAGCCTCCAAGCCTCCCTTGAGTGTGCCCCATGCCCCTATTATATAGGAGGGCTCTCAAGTGACGCTTGACTCTCCATTTCCCATGTGTGACCCTTGGATGCCTGACCCTAACCTTAACCCTTAAGGTTAGTCCTAACCCATGCTCCACTAGAGCTTGTTCCCATGCTCCCATGCTCAGAAGCCTAATGTGGGTTAGCCTCCTAGTATATGCACACATAATGTGCATATAACAAATAATGTGCAACTTTTGTAGCTGCAGATCAGCAGGCTGTTGAACTTTGCTGATTTGTATCTTGTTTACCTAGCATGATGATTGGCTTCATGTTTTGTAACATAATGTCGGTACTCTTTTCCTATCTTGATACAATGGAGTTGGTACATTATCCAATTTGGGAGGAAAAGAGAGAGGAATCTCCTCACAAATTTCATTTGTTTGGGGGCTTGTTTGATGCTTGTTCATGATAATCAATGTCCTTTGTGCTTACTTGAAGCACTTGATTATCTTGGTTTCTTTTTGGTCTCCAAACCCATTTCTTGTTTTGTCTTGATATAGGGCTTCAGATTGTGTAGTTGTTTTTGCCTTGAGACTATGCTTTGGAATCCATACATGGTCATTTCTCTCATAGAATCTGTGGGATTCTAAGAGTTTCTTTGGCACCCATATTTTACAGATTATTGTACTTAAAATTGGTGCCTTGTATCGATATGTTTTCTTTTGGCTTGTCTTTTGCTTTTCTACCCCAATAATATTTGCTTTCTCAGTGGTAATGGTATAGCTTTGTTGATTGTTTAATAGCTCCTTTGGGAACCCACCGCATAATTCCTTGTGTAGGAATTTTGTCTGTCGTTCGGGACTCTACATTGATATTGGGGGAGATATTTGCTACAATCTCCTTGATATTCACTACTATTGGTATTTTATTGGAGTTAAAACTGAGAGATGGAGGCTTGGTTTTTGATGAGGAGGGTAGATTAGGATTTCTTAGCTCTAATGGGGTATTGTTTTCATTGTTTACATCTGAAAGATGTAGGGTGACTTTTCCCATGGGTAACTCTAAGGTCACTTGGTTCAGTTAATTTAGCAATCATGAGAAGCAACCCAAAGGATCAGAGGCTCTTGCATAGTTCCTACTAGTGTGATGAAAAGCTTAGATATCAAAGGTTTAGAACTAGCAATCATGTTTTCTTTTAGACTCCCAATGGCAATCATTTTCTTGTTATTCACTCCTTTAATGTAGGCATTTTCTTGTGTCAATTGTGGATAACCAAGGGATACCCATGTTTCCCATGACATCAAGTTATGACTAGCCCCTGTATCAATAAGAGTGGAACACACGGCAAGGTGATCCTTTTGTGGAAATTCTAACTCAGCTCGATTTGGTTTGATAATAGGTTGGGTTTCCTTCTCACTTGTAAGATTGACCATGTGAACATAAATCTCCGTTATTTTTAGGGGTTTTTATTTTTGATGTTTTTTTTGTCATGCTAAGGGCTCTAGCCTAGCTTTTTTGTTTCTCAAGTTTAGCTTTTTTTTTAGCTTTATGTTGTTTGTGTCCATGGTAGCATTGGACTTTGCTACCATTCACCTACTTATGCATTTCAATTCTGTCAAGGGTGGCAACCCTTACCGATCCTTGTGGTGTGATATTAACAACTCTAAATGGTCCCAATCCTCTATATTTCAATTTTTTTAAACTATTTGTTACACTATAAAAGAGGACTAGGTAAGTGAGCTAGAAGGGTGTGTTGTTAGTAGCCACTTTGTATGCTGTTCTGTAAGCCCAAAGTGTGGATGGTAATTTTTGTTCTCAATCATTACTTTTAGTATTTACTATCTTAGTTAATATATCACACAAGATTTTGTTGGTGCTTTTAGCTTGACCGTTTGCTTGTGGGTAGTAAGCAGTTGATTTACGATGTACCACAAGAAATTCTACCATTAGGAACTTGATAGTATCAATACCGCATTTTTCAAATGGCTGCATGGATATAATGGGTGTCAATGGCATCCTATCTCTATCTTGCACAATGGAGAAGCATTGGAATGCATCACAACCTTTGACAAATTGTATAATATCTTCAAATAAGGTAGGCCACTAAGGCTTGCTTGAAGAACTTTGCGAGCAGTAAGCTCACCTGCAAAGTGTCTAGCAATGCCTGAGTGTGCTTGCTCTAGAATAGCTACATATTCATTTTGATGTACATAACGTCTAAGGATTCCATCTTTTTCCATCCGATTAAGCATACCTGCTATTAATTGATAAGGGAGTGGATTTTTTGATTAATCATCTTGCTTCACTTTTATCCATTTGTGGATCTTGTGGAAAACCATTTGCAAGGTAGTGAGATGTCTTCGCTCCATTTAGGGACAAGGTCCAATTTGAACAAAGGAGTATCTGAAAGATCATCATCTATTCGAGTGGGGGCTCTCCATTAGGTATTCCATACAAATGATCCATGTACATGCTTAGGGAGTTTGGGAAAATCTCGTTACTTTGGGAATTTTCTTTTCAATCTACTTTTTGGTGTATCTTGAGCATACCATTTCCAAATTTATCGGCGGAGAATGTGGATTTAGAACCTACACCTCAGGATCTTTCCACCAACGATATGTTACATGAGGGGGTTTTGACAAAATCTTAAAAGGATTCACCACGCCCCCCATTTTGTGATCTTGCAAAATCATTAGGAAGTGAATGGGGTCTTCTTGGGCCCTTTAATTTGCCCAAGCCTAATCAAGGTGATTAAGGAATAGCCAAATGGGGGATTGCCATGTGGACTGAAATGTTGGGTTTGTAAGAGAGGTGTAAGAGTGGTCAAAGGGTGCACTTTTCCCCCCAAAAAGGGGGGGAGGCAATTTTACAATTTTCGGACCTCCATAACTTCTACATACAAGCTCCGATTTGAGCGGAGATTATAGATCCGTGATCTACGCATCAAGAGCTTTCCATAGATATGTTACATGATATGGTTTTGTTTGCTAGATTTTAGATTCCATTTTCCCCCCAAAATTCAAATTTGAATAAAGTAGCCGTTTTGAAGCTTCTAATTAGAAAACGTTTCTTCTTAAGAGAAAAGGTTTGACTCCTTAAACTGCCAAATAAAAGGGCCCAAGAAGCCTTCCATTGAGGTCCTAATGTGGGAATTGGGATTTTTCCAAACTCCCTAATATGGTCTCCTTTTCTTATAGTGATAGAGAAATAAAATTCCAAGAGAATGAGCAAACAGTGTGTGATGCATCCTATCATACATGGCTTGTTGACGAGGTAAAGCAAGGCTTGATGATCAAGAAAGAAGATAAAGGTGTTTGCTAGGAGGTAGTGTCTATTCTTTTTTACAACGTAGATCCTGGCAAGACCTTCTCTTTATGATATGTTATAATTGCGCTCACCTTCGTTAAGTTGTAGACTAGCAAAACTCACAGGAAAATCCATGTTATGTTCCTCTGGTTACACTAGCACACATCCAATAACGAATGCCGAGGCATCAATGCGGACATGAAACACAATGTTCATTATGGTGCTCGTAGAGTTGTAGCACTAGCTAAAGCTTTCTTTAGCTATTTGTATGCCCATTGGCATTCCTCTGTCCCCATAAAACAATAATCAGTAATCTATAAACGGACGAGCATGGGCTACATACATGAAGATGAATCTTCTGTAGTAACCAACATGTCCCATGAAATATGAGATCCCCCCTCCCGGGTTCTGGCACAGCGTCGGCCTCCCGTGCGGGGCAAGGATCCACACTCGGAGCCTCGCCCGTGGATGTCTGGGATGAGAGACTAGCCTAGGGAGGTTCAATCGAAAACCAAGCCCGAAAAAAACTCCCCTTGTCCTAGAAGGCATGGGCAATTCTGCCATGGGAAAATCTTCTAAACAAGGGAATTACTCTAACGAGTCAAAGTCTTAAATAGTTAAACTGATCTGACCAAACCTGAAGTCACATCGTCACATCAAGAAGAGACTTGCACTTGGTCCATGGCTCCGGGGGGGTCACTCATAGAAAAATGTGAATATCACGTGCGTTCAACAGAAGCATATTTTTAATTCATGAAACTTACAGAAATATATTTACATAAGGTTATTATTTAAAAATTTTTCAAAAAAATTTACAGATTCATAAGGAAAAGGAGATATTATATGGATTAAAAAAATCTCAGATAAGGAATTTAAAATATAAACCTTGAACGCACACGATAGGGGTATTCTACATATAGTGACCCCCCCGAGGTCCATGGAATCACCACTTTTTTTCTCCTTTAACGAGGCACAATGTTGATCCCCTCCCCCACAGAACAAGGTCTTCTCAGGACTTAATCTAACTAACGTAACTAATTGCATCTTAATTGTTTCGTAGGAATCCTTCGATCCAGCCCATGGGGGCTACCACCTGACCACTATATTGGTGGGATTCCTTTATAAATAATTGGTTGTGTTTTTGCCCGCCGAGTACCGAGGAAAAGAGTTCCTAGGCTCCGTACCCAGCGATTCATGCAAAAATTAAGGTAGGCATACCACGTACACACCCAATATGAAATTGCCATTTATAACACATTCGGTTGGCTTTAAAACAAACCTTCAATAGAAATCATAATATTACTGATCATCATCCTCCAAAATTCTGAGTCCATTGTATTACAAAATGTGTTCTTTGGACTCTCCGTTGAAGACCAGCTGGCCAACGAACGAGATCCATTATCAAAATTTGATTCACAAAAATCTTTTCTTTTAGTCCATTCGAATCTTTCTCGACGCACGCATGGGTGTCCTAGCAACCGCGAGCCCATGCATCGCCTGGTTAGACCCCTCTAGGATCCTCCTTAGGTGTCCTAGAGCTTCACTCATCAAGGACCGCTTCGTCGATCCTTGCCCATCGTACCGAAAGAACATCATTTTAACCGTACCGAGGCTGGTCAAGACCTCGGCGGGCTTTACCGCGAGCGATGTCCCCCTCGACGACTCCCCACTAACTGCTGCAAAACAAACCTCCTCTTAGTAAAACACATGCCAAATGCTTCCTCCAGCATTCTAGCATAAAACAGTCCTTAAAATGAAAAACAGAGGTTCCAATGCAAGTAAAATTCCCAGTTTGAGATTGGTTCCACAAAACCTCTTTTTCCATAATTCCCACTTTCATAATGAGGATCCTTGATCTCTCATCAGGGTAATCTACCCATCATTTGACTGATTGTCTAACTAGATTCTTATGAGTTCGGTCAAAGGAAAACTAGTTTAGTTCAATGGTAGGCTATTCTTTGTATTTAGGAACTGGAATAGGTCATGAAGTTTTGCTTGATTGAGATCGAGAGATGGACAAGTAGGTTTATTGTACGTCCCTCTCGTAGTCTAACCAAATTCATTCGGTTTAGTTCTAACAACAAGGATTCCCTTCAGATAAATATCTAGTTTTGGGTAAATATCAATTTAGTGATTTAACCACATAAAATATCTAAAGATATTCTTTCTACCATTTAATTTTTCAACCTTAATTCCATATGTAGAATTATGGTGGAAATTCTTCTTTTGACACTAAAAATTAATTCAAATCTTTCTTTTCTTAAATATCATAAAAATTCTTCTTTTAACTAAATACCAATATCTATTTTTTTTAATAAACTTGAAATACCTCCTTTTCCCATTTAATGAGTGCAATCCAAATGTCATGGGAATTTCTCTTTTATCATAAATTAAATCTATCTAAAATTTCTCTTTAAATTAAATAAAAATATTCAATATTCCAAATATACCAAGAATTCTCTTTTTTCCATTTAAATGATTGAATTCTAATTATGATGGGAATTCCTCTTTCATCATTTAAATTTATACATGCATAGAATAATTTTAACTAAAATTTCTCTTAAACATTACATAAAAATATCCATTAATTTCATTATACTAGAAATTCCACTTTTCTCATTTAAATGATTGAATTCCAAATATGGTGGGAATTCCTCTTTCATAATTTAAATTTATTTATGCATAAAAAGAAACTTAACTAAAATTCTTCTTTAGTTTTAAATAAAATATCCATTATTCTAATTTTTCTCTTTCTCCATTGGAATACATGGATCTCCATTATCATGGGAATTTCTCATAAAAATGAAATTACTAGAAATTTCTCTTTTTCTCTAATTAACTATTTATGCATAAACATTAAAAATTAATTTTTCATGGATATGATGAGAATTATTCATTTAATATAGGATGACCACTCCTAGAATATGATAGGAAATCCTCTTTTCACATTATGCATAAAAATAATTTATGTGTTAATTTACAATTTTTTTGTCATAGCTCCGTTGCTATTACTGATAATTGTCTTGTGATTAGGTAAGGTCGAAAATACCAGATAAGTGTGGAGCTTCCATCTATAAAAATAATTTCTTTGATTAAAAATCTTCATTAATGAAGCTTATGGAATGAAAATACAATATGTAAATGCTTTTTTTGAGTTTTTTATTATTAATTTCTGATAAGAGTTCATTTGTCCTTATTAGCTTTCAACAAAGCTCTGATACCAGCTGTGAGATCCCCTCTCTTCGGGGTTCCCATGGTGGAAGCAACGTCGGCCTCCCGTGTGCGGGGCGAGGTGTTGAAATTTGAGCAAAATGATGAGCTATGGTGGATCAAACACTAGAATCAACATAATTAACAAAGTGATTAGCAAGTGATTAAGACGTAATTAGTGAATAATTAGCACATAGATTAATGTAGGCATGGATACTCAAAAACCAGCAAATTCTCATTAGGGCTATGCCTCAATTTATAGTGTTTACATCAAGCATCAAATCCCCTTGATTTCTCCATGATTCACTCCCTGAATATCTCCACCTCTTGCCTGATTCTCTCCACCTCTTCTCTTTTCCCAGAATATCTCCCAGAATATCTCCACACTCCTAAATTCCCTCATGCTACCCATTATTCTCTCCCAGTAGATTCTCCTCACCTTTTCACAGGTTCTTTCACAATTACATCTCCTCTTTTACAGCCTCTATCCAAGAGCTTGTTCCCACACACACCCTTTTCACTTGTATATTTCAACACCTCCCCTCAAGTGAATAATCCTAACACACCTGGACCCTGTATCAAGTTTCCCTCTTACTTGATAGCCCGCGACCAGTGCCTCAAGTCCCTAAACTCCATAGTCCTTGACACACTCTCTCTCTATGTGTCCAAGGCTACTATAAGTGCCCGCGACCTTGACTAAAGTGCTCACACATACATCTACCACTTGGCCTACATCATCGGTGGCTCAGAGGTGGTTTTACTTTATTGGGGCAGGTTACATTGGGTTGTGGGGTCTCTCTCTCTCTCTCTCTCTCTCAGAAAAGATGATCCGACTCCACTTCTCTTGGAGCCTCCATGAAGTTTGCCGATGTCGTTCCTTCTTCACTGGGTTTGCTGTAGCAGTCTCTCGCCATGTGTCCTGGCTTTCCACATTTGTGGCAAGTGAAGGTCCTCCCTCCTACTCTGCCTCTTCCTCGTCCTCGTCCTCGAGAGAATCCTCCTCGGGTGAAGAATGCTTTTTCCTCTCCTGCTATTGAGTCGAGCTCTTTCTTCTCTTTGCCTCTGCTCTCTTGCTCTAGTAGAGCTGCTTCTATCTCATGTATCTTCAGTTCAGGTACATTCTTTAGTGTTGCTACAATGTTTTCATAATCTCCTTTGTCCACACTCTTCAAAAGTACAGCTAATGCTTCATCATCTTCTACCTTTTTGCCAATAGCTGCCAGCTGTTGCTTAATGCTTTTATATTTGTTCAAGTGTGTGATTAAAGGTTCACTTTCCTTCATGTCCAATTTGTAAAATTGCATTAATAGATTTATCTTGGAATTTTTTGCTTGTGTACCAAATAATTTATTGAGTTCATCCCATGCATCTTTTGCCCACTGTATCCCTGTGATATGATGAATGATCTCATCATTTAAACTGAGTGCAATAAGCCCCAATGCTTTTTCATTCCTACTCTTCCACTCATTTTCCCCTCTCTCTGGGCATTCATCTCTCCCTTCAACTAATCCCCACAGATTTTTCCTCATCAGCAAACACATGGTTTTTGTTTGCCATGTATAAAACTGTTCCCCATTAAATTTGGCTATTTCCTGTGCTGAATTCATGGTGATGTGAAGGGGGTCTTACCTCTTGATCCAAATTCAAGATTCAAGGGCAGTGTCTACCCTTTTACAACTCAATCTGGTGTTTAATAGATGATTACAACAATTTTATCAGCATAAAATCACCAGAAATTACATTAAATTGAGAGTAACCAATTTGTACGGGATGGTTGGAGTATCAAACCAACTCCGATTTGCAATCTGAAGCTTTAGGGATCTGTATCAGATACCTAATGGTTAATTTGAACCCTCAATTACACCAAAGTACAGTGATTAGCACTGATTAATCACTGATTAGCAAATTAATGCTCTGGTTTGTGTGCAGAAAAAAGAGTATGCGAGGAGCTCAGATCTGGTGCCTTCCACTTCAAATGAGCTCAAATGCTTTCAAAGGCATCAATAGCAATGAGTCTAGTAGAGGATTAAGCCAAGAAACACAAGATTTGACCAAATAATGAAAGCTTAATCTCTGTTTTACCAAAGTCACCTGCAGATTTGATGAAGAGCTTTGATCTCAATGTAGACTTGATAAAACTGAATTCTGTCTCCACCAGCTTGTAGAGCATGCTTGAAAACCCCCGGGGCTAAGAGGAATTAGCTCAATTTGATTTGATGAGCTCAAGATCTGCAGAATACTCAGAAAAATCAGCGCTGAAGAAAACGGCGATTTCTCCTCAACGCTTTCGCGTTTTGCTGCGCCGTTTGATGAGCTTGTAGCTAGGGCTGTTCACTAGCTTGTGTTAGAAGGGCATAGCCTAATGTTGACTGTGCATGGAGAATAGAGACCTCCACTGGCTGGGGGTGAAGGGGAAGAGTGAAAACTCACTAAAAACTGATTTTTTTTGCTAATTACTTACTAATCCTGATTAATTCACTAATGGGCTCATAAATCTGGTTGATTCTAGGCATGGCTCTGATACCATGTTGCAATTTGAGCAAAATGATGAGCTATGGTGGATCAAACACTAGAATCAACATAATTAACAAAGTGATTAGCAAGTGATTAAGACGTAATTAGTGAATAATTAGCACATAGATTAATGTAGGCATGGATACTCAAAAACCAGCAAATTCTCATTAGGGCTATGCCTCAATTTATAGTGTTTACATCAAGCATCAAATCCCCTTGATTTCTCCATGATTCACTCCCTGAATATCTCCACCTCTTGCCTGATTCTCTCCACCTCTTCTCTTTTCCCTGAATATCTCCCAGAATATCTCCACACTCCTAAATTCCCTCATGCTACCCATTATTCTCTCCCAGTAGATTCTCCTCACCTTTTCACAGGTTCTTTCACAATTACATCTCCTCTTTTACAGCCTCTATCCAAGAGCTTGTTCCCACACACACCCTTTTCACTTGTATATTTCAACACGAGGATCCACACTCGGGGCCTTGCCCCCTGGGATGTCCGGAGACACTAGCCCGGGAGGTTTATCCGAAATCGAGCCCGAAAAAACTCCCCTCGCCCAAAAGGCACGGGCGATTCTGCCATGGGAAAATCTTCTAATGGGGGAATTACTCTAACGAGTCAAAGTATTAACTAGTTAAACTGATCTGACCGAGCCTGAAGTCACATGGTCAGATCAAGAAGAGACTTGAACTTGGTCTATGGAATCACCACTTTTTTTTTAACGAGGCGCAGTCGCTGTTCACCTCCCACAGAACAAGGTCTTCTCATGACTTCATCGAACTAACGTAGCTAATCGCATCTTAATTGTTTCACAAGAATCCTTCGATCCAGCCCATGGGTTAGCCAACCACCCGACCACTGTATTGGTGGGATTCCTTTATAAAGATTTGGTTGTGTTTTTGCCCGGGTATTGAGGAAAAGAGTTCCGAGGCCCCCTACCCGGCGATTCATGCAAAAATTAAGGTAGGCATACCGCGTACACACCCAATATCTCGGGGGGTCACTATATGTAAAATATCCCTATCGCATGCGTTCAAGGCCTATATTTTAAATCCCTTATTTGTGAATTTTTTAATCTATATAATATCCCTTTTCTTTATGAATCTGTAAATTTTTTTGAAAATTTTTTAAATCATACCCTTATGTAAATATATTTCTGTAAGTTTCATAAATTAAAATTATGCTTCTGTTGGAATGCACGTGATATTCACATTTTTTTGTGAGTGACTCCCCTGAGCCCAATATGAAATTGCCATTTATAATAGATTCGGCTGGCTTTAAAACAACCCTTCAATAGAAATCATAATATTACTGATCATCATCCTTCAAAATTCTGAGTTGATTGTATTACAAAATGTGTCCTTTGGACTCTCCGTTTTGAAGACCAGCTGGCCAACCAAACGAGATCCAGTATCAAAATTTGATTCACAAAAATCTTTCCTTTTAGTCCATCCGAATCTTCCTCGACGCACGCATGGGTGTCCTAGCAACCGTGAGCCCGTGCATCGCCTGGTCAGAACCCTCTAGGATCCTCCTTAGGTGTCCTGGCACTTCACTCCAGGGACCGCTTCGTTGGTCCTCGCCCATTATACTGGAAGCACATGATTTTAACCGTACCGAAGCTGGTCAAGACCTCGTCGGCAGGCTTTGCTGTCGCCGCGAGCGACATCCCTCAACGACTTCCCCCTAGCTCTTGTAAAGAACCTCCTCTTAGTAAAACACATGCTTAATGCTTCCTCCAGTATTTTGGCGTAAAATAGTCCTTAAAATGAAAAACAGAGGTTCCAATGCAAGTAAAATTCCCAGTTTGAGATTGGTTCCACAAAACCCCTTTATCCATAATTCCCACTTTCATAATGAGGATCCTTTATCTCTCATCAAGGTAATCTACCCATCATTTGACTGATTGTCCAACTAGATTCTTGGTGAGCTCGGTTCCACAAAACCCCTTTTTCCATAATTCCCACTTTCATAATTAGGATCCTTTATCTCTCATCAAGATAATCCACCTATCATTTGACTAATTGTCCAACTAGATTCTTGGTGAGTTCGGTCAAAGGAAAACTAGTTTAGTTCAACGGTAGTCTATTCTTTGTATTTAGGAACTGGAATAGGTCACGAAGTTTTGCTTGATTCAGATCGAGAGATGGATAAGTAGGTTTACTGTTTGTCCCTCTCGTAGTCTAACCAAATTCATTCGGTTTAGTTCTAATTAGGATTTCCTTCAGTTAAACATCTAGTTTTGGGTAAATACCAATTTAGTGATTTAACCACATAAAATATCTAAAGATATTCTTTCTACCATTTAATTTCTCAACCTTAATTCCATAGGTAGAATTATGGTGGAAATTCTTCTTTTGACACTAAAAAATAATTCAAATCCTTCTTTTCTTAAATATCATAAAAATTCTTCTTTTATCTAAATACCAACATCTATTTTTTTAAAAATAAACTTGAAATACCTCCTTTTTCCATTTAATGAGCGCAATCCAAATGTCATAGAAATTCCTCTTTTATCATAAATTAAATCTATCTAAAATTTCTCTTTAAATTAAATAAAAATATTCAACATTCCAAATATACCAAGAATTCTCTCTTTTCCATTTAAATGATTTAATTTCAATTATGATGGGAATTCCTCTTTCATCATTTAAATTTATACATGCATAGAATAATTTTAACTAAAATTTCTCTTAAACATTACATAAAAATATCCATTAATTCCATTATACTAGAAATTCCACTTTTCTTATTTAAATGATTGAATTCCAAATATGGTGAGAATTCCTCTTTCATCATTTAAATTTATTTATGCATAAAAATAAATTTAACTAAAATTCTTCTTTAATTTTAAATAAAATATCCATTATTTTGAAATTCTAATTTTTCTCTTTCTCCATTGGAAAACATGGATCTCCATTATCATGGGAATTTCTCTTTTATCATAAAAATGAAATTACTAAAAATTTCTCTTTTTCTCTAATTTAATATTTATGCATAAACATTAAAAATTAATTTTCCATGGATATTACTGATAATTTTCCATGGTTTAGTAATACAATATGATAGAATTACTATCATTTGGACCAATATCCACTTTATTGACTTGATTCCTAAGTTTATCATAATTTAAGTAACATAAAAGCATTAAAAAGCCACTTCTTTGGCCTCTAGCTTGACTAGCATAGAGTTTGCTTTTAGATTTGAGAATTGCTTCATGAGAAGCATCATTTGAATATAGAATTGGTTGTAGGAATGACCATTCTTTGGGGGAGAGAGAGATATGCTTTAAAAACATTCTAATGAAGCATAAATGTAAACTTTATGTGATTAATCATTAAAATTCATTAGAGAGATTCATTTGCATTGAAGAACCATTCAATTGAATACTTCTCAAGCTTGAGAGGGGTTGAGAAGTGAGAAACATTTAGAAGATTAAGAAAAAAAATCATAAAGTCACACCTTACCTCTTGTTTTACTTGATTCTCTAGTCTTAGGAGAGGCCCCCAACCAATCAATTGGTTAGTATGTTGAGGAAAGCTCCAAAGAAGGTTGACGAGAGAGAGAAGCTCCAATCTCTCCAAATTGTAGAGGATTTTTAGAGGATAATAGAAAATATGCTTATTTTAGAGTAATACTGGCATGGTCTAGTTCACAAATGAGAATACAAAAGAATGAGGGTCTATTTATAGGTGAGGGAGGCCACTAACTGAGTCCAACTAAGTTCTAGAAGTTTTCAGCTTCAATTTTGTTGAATTTGGACAAGATTTGGACCAATTTGGCTCCTTTTTTTATTTGGTTTAATCCAGGAGAGAGGAGAGATAAAAATATCTTAATATTTTTGAGTTTAAAACTCCTTCACATGTGTGAAATAGGTGCCTCCTTGAAGGCTCCCCGTTTCCTTACCAAGGTGTCAAAATGATATGATTACTCCAAAATATCTCATTGTTTTAGTAATATTTCATAATTTTTAACTAATAAATCTTGTACTCAATCAACTCTTCATCTTCTGTGGGCATTTACTAATTTTTTGGTATTTTCTTTCATTCATTGGATTTATCTCATCCCAACACTTGGATTAATCTTATTGTTCCATAGAAACCTTAATTGGACCATAATCCAAAAATTTCAAAAAATCTTGACCCTTAGGCTAAGGTCTTTTAAATCATTTTTTTATTGATTCCAATTGCTCCTTGGAAAATTTATTTTGATTTTCTTTTTTAGGAAAGCATATTTTTGATATTTGTAGAATTTATATATCCAAAAATATCTCAATATTGAATTACCACTCTCTAGAATTTTTCATCTCACTAGGCAAAAACTATAGGTTTTTATAAACCCTGGATATCCAGCTATTAGGCTATCATGGGCTTCTCTCAGAATTCTTCCCTTTATTCCCTCATCATTGGGGATACATAGCCGATTATTATAATACATGCATCCTTCATCCAATTTGTACCCAAGAACTCGACTCTTTTCCTGAGGAGTCTTGCTTTCCTACATCATAAGGGTAGCAATAGGGGCAAAGAATTTGTCCTACATGATTTTCTCCTTTGCTTCATTGATCAATGGATTTGACACCATTGTAATTGCAAGGAAGGAGGCTTTTCTGTTGAGCGCATTTGCAACCACATTTTCTTTCCCGGCCAATACTTAATTTCAAAATTAAATTCCTACAGGGTTTGCATCCATCTCCTTTGACACATGTTGAGATCCCTTTGGGTGAAGATCCACTTTAGACTTTGATGATCTGTCACATCAAGGTGAATCTCTTTCCCCAAAAGATAATGTCTCCACAACTTCATAGCATACACTACTGAGAACTGGCCTCTTCCACCTGTGTGTTGTTGTTGTTATGAAGTTTGGGACTGCTGTTGTTGTTGTTGCTGCTGGCCATAATTTTGATTACCTGTTCGACCACCTCCTTGGCTGCGTCCACGACCTCCTCTACCTCATCCTCTTCTTGAACTTGTGTAGAAGACCTGTTGTTCTGAACTGTTTTTGCTTTGTACTGTTGGTCTTCACCCAAGCTCTTCTCTTCTATAATCAACATAAACACCAAATCTGTGAAATTGGAAATGTTTTCTCGAGTCTGAATAGACGTCTTGAACGCCTTGTCTTGTGGCCTAAGACCACGTAGACAGACTTCCACCTTATCATCATCATCTACTGAAACACCAATAGATGTAAGGGATTCCACAATACCCTTGATCTTCAATGTATAGTCATTCACAGACATACTCTTTTTCTCCACAGTATGAAGTTCATTCTTCAACTGTATCTTTCGTGCCTTGGTATTCGTTTCATAGAGTTTTACGCCTCCTTGGGGGACTTGGCATCCTGTATGTGCCCAATCATGGTGTCCTATATACTAATAGAGAGCCAATACATAACTTTTTTGGCTCCTTGGTTCCAATCCTTGAAGTCTTTCACATCTCCGGTATCTCCGGTGCCTCTTCATGCTCACCTTCTATGTAGTCCTAGTAACCCTTTCCCATCAGGAAATTTGTGAACGTGAACCTCCAAGCATGGAAGTTATTCTTATCAAGCTTCTCAGCAACAATTTGTTTTATGCCATCATTTGACATCTTGCCAGACACACAAATTTACCAGAAACAACACTCTGGTTTGTCTTGCACAAACTACTATATTTTCTATAGTAGCGATACTATACTAGACTCAAATGTCACACACAACCAGTGACCTCAATGTGCATACATACACCCAATGGCAACTGTTGACCTCCTTGTAGCACACACAATGTCTGCACAACCAATCTGTCTTCTTGTAGTTCTTAAAACAGAGTTCTGCAGAGAATCAATGACTTACCCACAATCACCTGCTTTTCAAAAAACGGAGGTCCTAACGTGCCTGAATCATGTTTTCAACCCAAAATTTTGGTCCAATAGGATAGTATAGTTGCCCTACAGCTTTACTCCCACCAAGAAAACTCCTCAATAAGAGATCGTTTGCTAGTGCCTCTCGTAGAGCTCCCAACAAGGGTGTAGTCGCCAACATAAATAGGGAAGAGTAGATGAAGCTCTTACCCTCGTACCGCTTCCTATGCTTCTCTTTCTTACAACTCAGCCCTTAGCATGTACCAGGCTCTGATACCATGAAAAGATGCAAGGGAGAAGAGAGCTTGAGCTCTTGCAAGCACACACACACTCACAAAACCTTAAAAGAGAACACACAAGGTGAGAGGCTGAAAATCTTCTTCTTCTTCACCCAACACTCAACGCACCATATACAAAGATAAGAGTACACACAATATGAAAAGTTACTCAACCAAGTACAAACTAGGGTCCTCTATAGTGTGAACCCAACAAAATGAGCTGGCGCTATAACTATGCCAGTCTCTAGAATGGCTGTCACACACAGCCTATCATCCCACTGGATGCATATCACCCATGATCTCACCAACCATGCCAGTGGTGTAAGTGTGGGGTCTATCCCCCAGGCAGGTCATCAGTGTCCACCGCCTCACTAGATAAGCTCGATATCTCAACAAAAGTCCATACTGATACACATTCCCACTTCATCTAAGAAATATCTAGAGACTACAGTTTACTTGGCATCTTGACTCTCTCAGCCTTGACTCTCTGACACATTAAGCATTTTTGCACATGATCAAGTACATCCTTTTTGAGTTTCGGCTAGAAGAAGCTTTTCTTAATAGACATATAGGTTTTTCTAAACCCTGGATGTCCAACTATCAGGCTATCATGGGCTTCTCTTAGAATTCTTTCCTTTATTCTCTCATCCTTGGGGATACATAGCCGATTATTATAATACATGCATCCTTCATCCAATTTGTACCCAAGAACTTTATTCCCTCATCCTTGGGGATACATAGCCGATTATTATAATACATGCATCCTTCATCCAACTTGTACCCAAGAACTTGACTCTTTTCCTGAGGAGTCTTGCTTTCCTACATCAAAAGGGTAGCAATAGGGGCAAAGAATTTGTCCTGCATGATTTTCTCCTTTGCTTCATTGATCCTGGATTTGACACCACTGTAATTGTAAGCAAGGAGGCTTTTCTGTTGAGCGCATCTGCAACCACATTTTCTTTCCCTGGCCAATAATTAATTTCAAAATCAAATTCCTAAAGGGTCTGCATCCATCTCCTTTGACGCATGTTGAGATCCCTTTGGGTGAAGATCCACTTCAGACTTTGATGATCTGTCTCATCAAGGTGAACCTCTATCCCAAAAGATAATGTCTCCACAACTTCAGAGCATACACTACTGAGAGTAACTCCAAGTCATGGATGACATAATTTTTCTCATGTGTTCTGAGTTTTCTGGATTCATAGGCCATTGCATGACCTTCCTGCATAAGAGCACCGCCTAAGGCAAACCCACTGGTATCAATAACTACCTCAAAGGGTTTGGTAAAATCTGGCAACTTAAGGACAAGGTTGGTTACTAAGGTTATTTTTAGCTTGTCAAAGGCACTCTAACACATTGCAGTCCACTAAAAAAGTATACTCTTCTTGAGAAGGTTAGTTAAAGGGGATGCTATCTGAGCATACCTAGGTATAAAGATCTTATACCATCCGGTTAATCTTAGGAATCCTTTGACTTCCTTTACTGTCTTGGGTTCCGGCTATTCTACGATTGCTTGGATCTTTGCGGGGTTAGGAGAAATCCCATCCTTTGATACTATGAATCCCAAGTATTCCACCTGGTCAACAGAGAAAGAACACTTGCTCTTTTTTTTGCAAAGATTTGGTGTTTCCTTAGGATTTCTAGGACCTTGCGCACATGATCTTCATGATCTGCAGCATTCTTTGAGTATACCAAGATATCATCAAAGAAGACAAGAACAAAATCATCCAACCAAGTATTCTCTGAGAATATCTTGCATAAGATGATTAAATGTCACCGGGGCATTAGTCAATCCAAATGGCATGACTGTGAACTCATAATGCCCATAGCGAGTATTGAATGCTATCTTTGGGATGTCTTGCTCCTTGATTTTGATCTGGTAGTACCCAGATTTGAGATCTATCTTTGTGAACATTTGGGTTCCACTTAACCGATCCAGAAGTTCATCAATCCTAGGAATAGGATACTTATTTTTAATTGTAAATTGATTCAGTCCTCTGTAGTCAATATAGAGTCTTAACGTTCCATATTTCTTCTGTTGAAAGAGAACGGGCGCACCCCAAGGTGAGACACTGGGTTTGACGAATTCCTGCTTTAAGAGTTATCTTAACTGCTCCTTAAGTTCTATGGCTTCAAGGACTGGCATTTTGTATGCACACTGGGCCACTGGCTGAGCTCCGGGGGTTAACTCCATCTCATGATCTGTGAGACAGAGGCATCTCAGTCAGCTCTTCAGGAAACACATCTGCATACTCACTTAACCACTTTGGTTCTTTAGCCTTGCATTTTATGTCTACTAGATTCATTTTAACAACATACACAGCTTGCCTCTTTGTGAGCCCTTTTAATAATTTGGAAGCGTTGACTAATTGTAGCACTGGGGACCAAGAAATTCCAGTTCCTTGAGTTTTATTCCCGTGAAGGTCAAGGAAAGAGATGGTTCCTTTGTGACAATGAATGTCAGCTAGATTTCTTTGGACCCAATCCATTCCAAGGATTCCATCATAGACTCCCAAGGGTAGGACTCTGAACTGGCACTCTATTACATTCCCATCTAGGTTAAACTGAATAAGGTCAGTCTCAAGGTGTGTGAAAAGAATCTTTCCACTAGCCAATTCCATTTGCATAGGTTTCCCTGATTTTTGATCTAGGACTAATTTACGTAGACATCCTGGGGAAATAAAAGAATGAGTACTCCCTGAATCAATCAAAAGCTTGAATTGCTTACCCTCGTACTCTGCTGGAGTTTGGAGGACTGAGAATTGAGGGATATTCCCCTGATGCTCTATTGCTACATAGATCTGTCCTTTTTCTTCCTCCACTTCATCAGCCATAGTGACTGCTCTAGCTGCTGGAGTCTGAGGTGAAACTCTCTCTCTTTGGTTATTCCAATTCTAGGAGGGAGTTCGGAGACTGCTTTGCATGGAGGCTGCAGGTTGAGCTGGCACTCTTCTGGGGTTACCTTGATTTTTGGCACGGGGGACCCTGATTGGACTGATATGAAGGAGTCTGTCTCTGAATTCTGGGACCCTGGCTTCCTTGGCCCACAGAAGGAGATGGGCAATCCTTGAGCTGGTGCCCAAACCCTTGACATCCGAAGCATCTATTCTCACTTCGAAGCTCTTCCCTTTGAATTCTTGAGAGAGCCAGACTTCTTGAGAAAGTACTTCAAGGAAAAGGTCTTCCTCCTGTCTCCAGATTTTGGTTGGGACCTTGGTGTCTCTTTGGAGGCAGAAGGTTGAAAGAACTTCCCGGTGTCTGAAATCTTTTGAAGGATGAGGGAGCTGGCTTTGGCGGGACTTTCACAATGAAGGCTTTGGCGAAGTCCTTCGCCATTTTGACAGCTTCTGCCATGGATACTGGATTGGCATTTTTGACCACTGTCTAAGGGTTCATTCATTCCCCCAATGAACCTGGC
This sequence comes from Cibotium barometz, assembly GCF_041138505.1. Classification (NCBI taxonomy): domain Eukaryota; kingdom Viridiplantae; phylum Streptophyta; class Polypodiopsida; order Cyatheales; family Cibotiaceae; genus Cibotium; species Cibotium barometz. The sequence continues at coordinate 45,682,349 of NC_141085.1, read as the reverse complement.
CATAAGTTGCTCTTTGTCTAGGCGTGGTGAACACTTGAGTAGAAGAGCAAATGTCTGGTGATATTCTTTGATGGTTTTGCTTCCCTGGTTTAGCTCTCTAAGAATTCATTCATTTTGGTTTCTGGGGGACAAAATCTCTTCCTCAAAATAGGTTTTAAGATGGTTCCAGGACTAGGTATTCCTGTCCAGATGGTTGGTGTCACAATGGTTCCTCCATGCCACCCTGGCTGTTTCCACAATTTTCAGCCTGGCAAGAGCCATTTTGCTCCGCTCATTGCAACCTGTGACATCAAAATACTCTTCCAGAGCTTCCACCCATTTCTCGACAGCCTCGCCCAGGTTCTCCCCTTCTCCTTTGAAGGGTCGTGGTTGAGTTCTATGAAGAGCCTTGCGAACATCGGGGTCAAGCTCTTCTTCTTCAGAGAGAGGGTCTAGCTGATGGCCACGGTTTCCTTGCCTCATGATTCTGCCAAAAATGATATATTATTAAATTTTTATTTTGATATCGTCCACGAGATCCTAAGACTTAAGAGGTTCAGAAAATAATTTCTTAAACAAGACAAATGATCTTATTAGAGATCTATGACATATGTCTGGTAACAGATTTTTCTTTATCAGTTCGTCCATAAACAATCACTTATACAACAGGTAATTTTACTCTAGAAAACATTTCTTTATTTATATAAAAGTTACAATATGTACATAGAGCAGCTAAGCTCCAGAAGTCAAAATCTACTCGGGAGATGCATAAGACGACCGTACTGTGGGCTATAGACATGCCCTGATACAAATGTTCCCTTACTACCAAGGGAGCTACTATCTTCTCCTTAGGAATAAAATGAGTAAGGAGTCTGTAGATTTGGTAGGAAAGTTTGAAATTTTGAGGCCTTGAGTGATATAAAATAACACCATGTATCACTTTCAGCGTCAGCAGAATCATGGTCAATGAGAGATTTTGCCTCAGCATCGCATGCTGGTCGAGGTGTGGACATACTGCCCTGCAAACCACTTGTGTTGCCATCTCTCCACTGGGTCAGGGAAATATAGATCCTCGAAATGGCCTGCAAGTTTGGCTCGGCTCGTTCGAGTTGTAGCAGAAGAGATGAGATGCTCGAAGGCAAACACAATCATGTCTTGTGGGTGACTGGGTAAGGTTGGGAATATCGGATAAGTGTGGAACTTCCATCTATAAAAATAATTTCTTTGATTAAAGATCTTCATTAATGAAACTTACGGAATGAGAATACAATATGTAAATGCTTTTTTTGAGTTTTTATTATCAATTTCTGATAAGAGTTCATTTGTCCTTATTAGCTTTCAACAAAGCTCTGATACCAACTGTGAGATCCCCCCTTTGTGGTTCCGGCGGGCGACGGAAGCAGCGTTGGCCACCCGTGCGGGGCGGGGATCCACACTCGCCCGGGGCCTCGCCCCGGATGTTTGGACGAGAGACTAGCCTAGGGCGGTTCAATCCAAAACCGAGCCCGAAAAAACTCCCCTCGACCGGAAGGCACGGGCGATTCCGCCATGGGAAAATCTTCTAATGGGGGAATTACTCTAACGAGTCAAAGTCTTAACTAGTTAAACTGATCTGACCGAACCTGAAGTCACATGGTCAGATCAAGAAGAGACTTGAACTTGGTCCATGGAATCATTGCTTTTTTCCTCCTTTAACGAGGCGTCACAGCCGCTGTTCCCCTCCCACAGAATAAGGTCTTCTTAGGACTTAATCTAACTAATGTAACTAATCGCATCTTAATTATTTCGAAAGAATCCTCCGATCCAGCCCAACCCCAATTGGCGGCCTCCCATTGGTTAGCCAATCACTCGACCACTGTATTGGCGGGATTCCTTTATAAAGATTTGGTTGTGTTTTTTCCCGAGTACTGAGGAAAAGAGTTCCCAAGTCCCCTACCCGACAATTCATGCCAAAATTAAGGTAGGCATACCACGTACACACCCAATATGAAATTGCCATTTATAACAGATTCGACTGGCTCAATAGAAATCATAATATTACTGATCATCATCCTCCAAAATTCTGAGTCCATTGTATTACAAAATGTGTCCTTTGGACTCTCCGTTGAAGACCAGCTGGCCAACTAACGAGATCCAGAATCCAAATTTGATTCACAAAAATATTTCCTTTTAGTCCATCCGAATCTTCCTCAATGCACGCATGGGTGTCCTAGCAACCATCGCGAGCCCGTGCAGAACCCTCTAGGATCCTCCTTAGGTGTCCTAGCTCTTCACTCAGGGACCGCTTCGTCGGTCCTTGCCCATCGTACCGAAAGCGTACCATTTTAATTGTACCGAGGCTTGTCAAGATGACCTCCGCACGCTTTGCCACGCGAGGTCCCTCAATGACTCCCTGCTAGCTGTTGCAACGAACCTCCTCTTAGTAAAACACATGCCAAATGCTTCCTCCACCATTCTGGCGTAAAACAATCCCTAAAATGAAAAACAGAGGTTCCAATGCAAGTAAAATCCCCAGTTTGAGATTGGTTCCAGAAAACCCCTTTTTCCATAATTCCCACTTTCATAATGAGGATCCTTGATCTCTCATCAGGGTAATCTACCCATCATTTGACTAATTGTCCAACTAGATTCTTGGTGAGTCCGTCGGTCAAAGGAAAACTAGTTTAGTTCAACAGTAGTCTATTCTTTGTATTTAGGAACTGGAATAGGTCACGAAGTTTTGCTTGATTCAAATCGAGAGATGGATAAGTAGGTTTACTGTCCGTCTCTCTCGTAGTCTAACCAAATTCATTCGGTTTGGTTCTAATAAGGATTCCCTTCAGTTAAACATCTAGTTTTGGGTAAATACCAATTTAGTGATTTAACCACATAAAATATCTAAAGATATTCTTTCTACCATTTAATTTCTCAACCTTAATTCCATAGGTAGAATTAAGGTGGAAATTCTTCTTTTGATACTAAAAATTAATTCAAATCCTTCTTTTCTTAAATATCATAAAAATTATTCTTTTAACTAAATACCAATATCTTTTTTTTAAATAAACTTGAAATACCTCTTTTTTCCATTTAATGAGTGCAATCCAAATGTCATGGGAATTCCTCTTTTATCTCATAAATTAAATCTATCTAAAATTCCTCTTTAAATTAAATAAAAATATTTAATATTCCAAATATACCAAGAAATCTCTTTTTCCATTTAAATGATTGAATTCCAATTATGATGGGAATTCCTCTTTCATCATTTAAATTTATACATGCACAGAATAATTTTAACTAAAATTTCTCTTAAACATTACATAAAAATATCCTTTAATTCCATTATACTAGAAATTCCACTTTTCTCATTTAAATGATTGAATTCCAGATATGGTGGAAATTCCTCTTTCATCATTTAAATTTATTTATGCATAAATTTTTTTTAACTAAAATTCTTCTTTAATTTTAAATAAAATATCCATTATTTTGATATTCCAATTTTCCTCTTTCTCCATTGAAATACATGGATCTCCATTATCATGGGAATTCCTCTTTTATCATAAAAATAAAATTACTAAAAACTCCTCTTTTTCTCTAATTAAATATTTATGCATAAATATTAAATTTTAATTTTCCATGGATATGATGAGAATTATTCATTTAATATAAGGCAACCAATCCTAGAATATGGTAGGAAGTCCTCTTTTCACATTATGCATAAAAATGATTTGTGTTAATTTTTAAAAATTTTGCCATAGCTCCGCTCTATTACTAATAATTTTCAATAATTTTGAAAAGCATAAGATTTAGTAATACAATATGATAGAATAACTATCATTTGGACCAATATCCAATTTCTGGACTTGATTCCTAAGTTTATTATAATTTAAGTAACATAAAAGCATTAAAAAGCCACTTCTTTGGCCTCTAGCTTTTGACCAGCATAGAGTTTGCTTTTAGATTTGAGAATTGCTTCATGAGAAGCATCATGTGAATATAGAATTGGTCATAGGAATGACCATTCTTTGGGGGAGAGAGAGATATGCTTAAAAAACATTCTAATTAAGCATAAATGTAAACTTTATGTGATTAATCATTAAAATTCATTAGAGAGATTCATTTGCATTGAAGAACCATAAAGTCACACCTTACCTCTTATTTTGCTTGATTCTCTAGTCTTAGGAGAGGCCCCCAACCAATCAATTGGTTAGTATGTTGAGGAAAGCTCCAAAGAAGATTGAAGAGAGAGCGAATCTCCAATCTCTCCAAATTGTAGAGGATTTTTAGAGGATCGTAGAAAATATGCTTATTTTAGAGTAATACTGGCATGGTCTAGTTCACAGATGAGAATACAAAAGAATAAGGGTCTATTTATAGGTGAGGGAGGCCACTAACTGAGTCCAACTAAGTTCTAGAAGTTTCCAGCTTCACTTTGGCTGAATTTGGACAAGATTTGGACTAGTTTGGCTCCCTTTTTTATTTGGTTTGATCCAGGAGAGAGGAGAGATAAAAATATCTTAATATTTTTGAGTTTAAAACTCCTTCACATGTGTGAAATAGGCGCCTCCTTGAAGGCTCCCCCTTTCCTTACCAAGGTGTCAAAATGGTATGATTACTCTAAAATCTCATTTTTGTAGTAATATTTCATAATTTTTAACCAATAAATCTTGTACTTAGTCAACTCTTCATCTTATGTGGGAATTTACTAATTTTTTGGTATTTTATTTTATTCATTGGATTTATCTCATCCCAATACTTGGATTAATCTTATTGGTCCATAGGAACCTTAAATGGAGCATAATCCAAAAATTTCAAAAAATCTTGACCCTTAGACTAAGGTCTTTTAAATCATTTTTTTATTGATTCCAATTGCACCTTGGAAAAATTATTTTGATTTTTTGTTTTAGGAAAATATATTTTTTATATTTGTAGAATTTATATATCCAAAAATATCTCAATATTGAATTACCACTCTCTAGAAATTTTCATCTCACTAGGCAAAATCAAGGAAAAATAATATTTTCTTGTATTCATAAACAGGGAATGATTATAGGGGATTGAAGTAAGGGCTTATTCATTATTCCGGCTGAGGAGGAATATTACATCTTCTCCCACTTGAAAAACGTGAGATGTCCTCATCTCGCAAAGTGGGGGTAGTCTTTCGTCAACTCTTCTTCTTTCTCCCAGGTGGTGTCTTCTAGAGGGAAGAACTTCCACTTTACTAAAAATTCTCTGAGGACTCTGCTCCTGAGAATCTTGTCCCGAACGTCAAGGATTTCCTCAGGTTGGAGTACCTGTGGCCAGAGAGATCAGTTGTTCATCATCAAGCACCACGTGACTCGGGCTGGGTACATATTTCTTAAGCAAATTGACATGGAATACATCATGTACCTTGAGATGGGGAGGTAGAAGAAGTTTGTAGGCTAGATTGCCCGCTTTCTTTATAATAGCATATGGTCCACATTATCTGGGAGGAGAGAGCTTCTTGTACTTCCCTAAGGATAAGGAACTTCTTTTTGGTCGTACTCGAATGAAGACCATATATGATTCTTCAAACTCTCTCTCTGATCTCTTTTTAAGTGCATACTATTTTTGCCTATCTTGGGCTGCCTTTATATCTTTACGGATTGATTACATCTGCTGGTCCATGTCATCAAGCATTTGTTTGGACATTTCAACTTTGATCAATGGGTCATACCAAGTCAACGGTGTAAGGCAATTTTGTCCATACAAAGCTTTGAAAGGACTCATCCCAATGCTTTGATGATAAGAAGCATTGTAAGCAAATTCGACCAGATGCAAATAGCTTAATCACTTCTTGGGTTCCCTTTCACAGCATGAGCAAAGGATATCTTCTATTACCTGATTCACTCTTTCAGTCTGGCCATCTGTTTCAGGGTGATAGGCTGTGCTGAGATCCAAGAAAGTTCCTACTGCTTTGAAGAATGTAGTCTAGAAATTTGGTGTAAATTTGGGATCTCTGTCACTTACTATCCTCTTGGGTAAGCCATGCAATCTGAAGATTTCTTTAAGGAAAACTCTGGCAACATCCACTATAGTGTATGTTTCTTTTACTGGAATCAGATGGGCAACTTTGGTTAGTCTGTCAACTACCACAAAAATGGAGTTGTAACCTGATTGCACTGAAGGTAAAGTTGAAAAGATGCAGGAGGGGAGAAGAGAGCTTGAGCTCTTACAATCACACACACACTCACAAAACCTGAAAAGAGAACACACAAGGTGAGAGGCTGAAAATCTTCTTCTTCTTCACCCAACACTCAACGCACCATATACAAAGATAAGAGTACACACAATATGAAAAGGTACTCAACCAAGTACATACTAGGGTTCTCTATAGTGTGAACCCAACTAAATGAGCTGGCGCTATAACTATGCCAGTCTCTAGAATGGCTGTCACATAGCCTGTCATCCCACTGGCCGCATATCACCCATGATCTCACCAACCATGCCAGTGGTGTAAGTGTGGGCCCCCAGGCGGGTCATCAGTGTCCACCGCCACTGTCCACCGCCACACTAGATGAGCTCGATATCTCAACACTCCCCCTCGAGCTCAACTCCATCTTATGTACACCAAGCGAAGCCCTGAATCTACGGAGCTTCTTTGTACCCAATGCTTTGGTGAAGATGTCAATGACCTGATCCTATGTGCTGACATAAACAAGGTCAATGTCTCCTACCAAAACCTTCTCTCTGACAAAATGGTAGTGGACCTCTATATGCTTCGTGCAAGCATGAAAAACTAGGTTCCTGGCCAACTATATATACTGCTAATGTTGTCACAAAAAATGACAACTTGTCTACCACTGATAGACCCAAATCTGCAAGTAGCTTTCTCAACCAAGCTACCTCACATGAATGCTGCCATAGCAGCACCTTTGTACTCGGCCTCTGTGTACTGGATAGAGCAACCGTAGGCTGCTTCTTGCTACTCCAAGAAGTCACAGCAGCACTCCCCAAAGAAAACATGAAGCCACTAGTAGATCTTCTATCTGAGATACTACTAGCCCAATCAGCATCATCTGTGTACCCATGCATACATATCCCTGTCCTAGTTTCATAAAATAGTCCACAATGCAAAGTAGACCTCACATACCTCAGTGTGCATCTCAATGCATCCAAATGCGGCTTCTGAGGAACCTGCATAAGCTAACTCACCAACCCAATAGCATAGCTCAAATCTAGCCCGGTGATCGTCTTGTAGATTAAGCTTCCTACTATGCATCTATACATAGTAGGATCCTCCAAAATCTCTCCAGAATATGCACTCAACTTGCCATTCTGATCCAATGGCACAGTGAGATAGGCTTACAGCCTGTCATACCATACTTGGACAACATGTCCAAGACATACTATCTTTGCAGTAATCCAATACCATGTGGTGACCTAATCCCTAGATCCTTCATCTCAAACTTCTGTCTAAGCAAGATCTTTACATCAAAGATCTCTGCATCATGCTCCCCCGTAATGATCAGGTCATCTACATAGATGACAACAAGCACAACCCCTCTATCACTGTGTCTCACATACAACGAGAAATCTGCATTGGCTACATGAAAGCGAATAGTGACAAGATATTCAAAAATCTTGTTAGACCATGCCCTTGGTGCTTGTTTTAAGCCATACAAGGCTTTCTTCAACCTGCAAACATGCTCGGGGTGACTCACATCCTCATAACCAGGTGGCTACAACATATACACCTCTTCCTACAAATCCCCATGCAAGAATGCATTCTTTACATCCATCTGCTGCTGTAAAGACCATTGCTTTGATGCAGCCACTGCTATCACAACTCTCACTGTTGCCATCTTGGCAACTGGGTTGAAAGTTTTCTCATAAATCAATGCCATATGTCTGCGCATATCCTTAAATGGCTACCAATCTAGCCTTGTACCTGCTTATGCTTCCATCACTGTTATGTTCTACTTTGTACACCCACTTGCATCCAATGGCTTTCTTGCCTTCAGGCAATTGCACTAAATCCCAAGTCTCATTTCCATATAGTGCATCCATCTCCTCATCCATAGCTTTCTCCCAACACACATTTCCAACAGCCTCATCAATGCATGTGGGCTCTACAACCTGCACAACTTTTGCCATGCATGCATAGTGATGTGCCACATAACCATCATAGGAGGTAAACCTCTGCACAGGATTCTTCACTCCCCCAGATCTCTGTAACTTTGCATTCATGGCTTCCCTAGCCTTCTTTACACTAGGTGTTCTCATAGCTGGTATCCCAAGATCCTCATCAAGGCTCATCTTTGAGCCACTAGACTCTCCATCAACATGAGAATGCCCTATAGAAATGTCAGGCATACTAAGGGGCTCAACCACTTTCTCTTTGCATTTATGTGATGTACTAATTACATTTGCAGGTATTATGATGCAGCCTGCCACTCCATGGTCTATCAACTGAACCACTAGATGAGGACTCTCTTGGTCCACTCAAAGACCGTGATTGCTGACTTGTATTCTATGCAACCACATTTTCACTCACATCAGCCCCAACAGCTTCTTTTTCAGCAACATACCAGCTGCTCATCTCATCAAAAACAACATCCCTACTTACCCTCAGTGTAGCAGGGTTATAACACCTGTATCCCTTTTGCTCAAGGGAATATCCAATAAACACACATTTTTTGGCTTTTGGATCCAGCTTAGTTCTCAGCTCATCTGGCACATGCACATATACAATGCATCCAAAGACTTTCAAATGAGACAAATCAGGTTTTCTACCAGTAAACCTCTCCTTTGGAGTTACAGCATGTATGGCTGCAATTGGAGTCTTGTTCATGATGTAAACTGCTGTAGAAACAGCCTCAACCCATTAGCTATGTAGCATATTCTTCTCTCCCATCATCAATGCTCGCGCAATCTCAGCAATGTGCCTATTTTTTCACTCTCAGCAACTCCATTTTGCTGCAGAGTGTATCTGCATGTAAACTGTCTCCGAATACCATTCTTCTTCAAAAATTCAGTGAACACCTCATCCTTCTCTTTCATGAAGTATACCCACACTTTCCTTGTGTGGTCATCAATAAATGTCAGATAATACCTGCAGCCTCCCATAGACATGGTCTTTGTAGGACCCCATACATCTGAATGCATAACATCTAGTACGTTTCTGCTCACACTTCTGTCACGTGGAAATACATGCTTTGTTTGCTTTCCAAATTGGCATGCTTCACATATTTTCTGCATACCTTCAACTTTGAACTTTGGCAGCCCTGTCACAATTTCTTTAGTCTGCATAGACTTTATTCTCTGCACATTCACATGTCCAATTCTTTTATGCCAAATGTCTGTGTCTGCAACAATTCCTCAACCATTTGCAAACATCACAGCACTCACTTCAGGCATGTTTACATTCAATGTAAACATTCTGCCAACTTTGTTGCCTTTTGCAACCAACCTGCACTTGTCTTTAAAGTCTTCAACATAACAACCATCAGGGTTAAACCAAACCTACAAACCCTGCTCAATCATCTGGCCAACTGAAACTAGATTCTTTGTTATGTTTGGAACATGAAGTACATCTGCCAAGGTACTTCATTTTGCCATCCTGCATAGACAATGGCACATCTCCAACATGGGCAATTGGATGAGCAGTATCATCCCTTGTTTCCACAAAACCTGGTCTTTCAAGGTTTTTCATCTCCTTGAACCACTCCCCATGACTTGTCATGTGGTTCGAAGCACCTGAATCAACGTACCATACATCATCTTTATGTGCTGCTTCAACCTTTTCAGACATGGCATTAACGACATGCTGCATAACAAACAACCTTTCATTATCCTCATTGTTTCTGCTCGAGGATGCATAGTTGTTTTGCTGCAATTTCCCATTTTGCATGTCAGCCTGCTTCTTATAATAATCTGCCTGCACTTGTCTAGGCTTACCACAATAAAAGCATCCACGTGTATCATTATACTGCCTTTGCCAATTTCCATGACCTCTTTGACTCCCCCTGCCTCTGAATTGGCCTCTTCCACCTGCTTGTTGTTGTTGTTGTAAATTCTGGGACTATTGTTGTTGCTGTTGCTGGCCATAATTCTGATTACCTGTTCGGCCACCTCCTTGGCCGCATCCACGGCCTCCTCTAGCTCGTCCTCTTCTTGAACTTGTGTAGAAGGCTTGTTGTTTTGAACTGTTTTTGCTTTGTGTTAGTCTTCACCCAAGCTCTTCTCTTCTATAATCAACATAGACACCAAATCTGTGAAATTGGGAATGTTTTCCCGAGTCTGAATAGATGTCTTGAACGCCTTGTATTGTGGCCTGAGACCACGTAGACAGACTTCCACCTTATCATCATCATCTACTGAAACACCAATAGATGCAAGGGATTCCACAATACCCTTGATCTTCAATAATGCATAGTCATTCACAAACATACTCTTTTTCTCCACAGCATGAAGTTCATTCTTCAACTGTATCTTTCGTGCCTTGGTATTCGTTTCATAGAGTTTTACCAAGGTGTCCCATGCCTCCTTGGGGGACTTGGCATCCTGTATGTTCCCAATCATGGTGTCCTGTATACTGATAGAGAGCCAATACATAACTTTTCTGGCTCCTTGGTTCCAATCCTTGAAGTCTTTCACATCTGCAGCAGTCGGATTGATCTCTGGTATCTCCAGTGCCTCTTTATGCTCACCTTCTATGTAGTCCCAGTAACTCTTTCCCATCAGGAAATTTTTCAACCTGAACCTCCAAGCAAGAAAGTTGTTCTTATCAAGCTTCTCAGCAATAATCTGGTTTATGCCATCATTTGACATCTTGCCAAACACACAAATTTACTAGAAAAAGCACTCTGGTTTGTCCTGCACAAATTGATGTATTTTCTACAGCGATATTGTACTAGACTCAAATGTCACAACCAGTGACCTCAATGTGCATACATACACCCAATGGCAACTGTTGACCTCCTTGCAGCACACACAATGTCTGCACAACCAATCTGTCTTCCTGCAATTCTTAAAACAGAGTTCTGCAGAGAATCGATGACTCACCCGCCCCCGCAGTGCTCAAAATCGCTGCTTTTCGAAAAATAAAGGTCCCAACTCGCCCGAATCGCATTTTCGGCTCAAGAAATACTATCCAATAGGACAATATAGTTGCCCTATAGCTTTACTCCCGTGAAGAAAGCTCCTCAATCAGAGATCTTTTGCCGGTGCCTCCCGTAGACAAGGGTGTAGTCGCGCCAACACAAATAGGGAAGAGTAAATGAAGCTCTTACCCTCGTACCGCTTCCTGTGCTTCTCTTGCTTGCAGCTCAGCCCTTAGCATGAACCAGGCTCTGATACCATGAAAAGATATAGGGGAGAAGAGAGCTTTAGCTCTTGCAAGCACACACACACTCACAAAACCCTAAAAGAGAACACACAAGGTGAGAGGTTGAAAATCTTCTTCTTCTTCACCCAACACTCAATGCACCATATACAAAGATAAGAGTACACACAATATGAAAAGGTACTATTATTATAATACACTCATCCTTCATCCAATTTGTACCCACAATTTGTACCCAAGAACTTGACTCTTTTCCTGAGGAGTCTTGCTTTCCTATATCATAAGGGTAGCAATATAGGGGCAAAGAATTTGTCCTGCATGATTTTCTCCTTTGCTTCATTGATCAATGGATTTGACACCACTGTAAGCAAGGAGGCTTTTCTGCTGAGCACATCTGCAACCACATTTTCTTTCCTCGACCAATACTTAATTTCAAAATCAAATTCCTGAAGAGTCTGCATCCATCTCCTTTGATGCATGTTGAGATCCCTTTGGGTGAAGATCCACTTCAGACTTTGATGCTCTGTCACATCAAGGTGAACCTCTGTTCTAAAAGATAATGTCTCCATAACTTCAGAGCATACACTACTGAGAGTAACTCCAAGTCATGGACGGCATATTTTCTCTCATGTGTTCTAAGTTTTTTGGATTCATAGGCCACTGCATGACCTTCCTCTACATAAGAGCACTGCCTAAGGCAAACCCATTGGTATCAGTAACTACCTCAAAGGGTTTGGTAAAATCTGGCAACTTAAGGACAGGGTTGGTTACTAAGGTTGTTTTTAACTTGTCAAAGGCACTCTGACACATTGCAGTCCACTAAAAAAGTGTACTCTTCTTGAGAAGGTTAGTTAAAGGGGATGCTATCTGAGCATACCTAGGTATGAAGATCCTATACCATCTGGTTAATCCTAGGAATCCTCTTACTTCCTTTCCTGTCTTGGGTTCCAGCCATTCTATGACTGCTTGGATCTTTGCGGGGTCAAGAGAAATCCCATCCTTTGATACTATGAATCCCAAAAGTATTCCACCTGGTCAATAGAGAAAGAACACTTGCTCTTTTTTTGCAAATATTTGGTGTTTCCTTAGGATTTCCAGGACCTTGCGCACATGATCTTCATGATCTGCAGCATTCTTTGAGTATGCCAAGATATCATATCAAAGAAGACAAGAACAAAATCATCCAAGTATTCTCTGAGAATATCCTGCATAAGACGAGTAAATGTCAACGGGGCATTAGTCAATCCAAACGGCATGACTGTGAACTCATAATGCCCATACTGAGTATTGAATGTTGTCTTTGGGATGTCCTACTCCTTCATTTTGATCTGGTATTTTGATCTGGTAGTACTTGGATTTGAGATCTATCTTTGTGAACATTTGGGTCCCACTTAACCGATCCAGAAGTTCATCAATCCTAGGAATAGGATACTTATTTTTAATTGTTAATTGATTCAGTCCTCTCTGTAGTCAATACAAAGTCCTCTGTATAGTCAATACAAAGTCTTAACGTTCCATCTTTCTTCTTTTGAAAGAGAACGGGCGCACCCCAAGGTAAGACACTGGGTCAGACGAAACCCTGCTCTAACAGTTGTCTTAACTACTCCTTATGTTCTATGGCTTAAGGGACTAGCATTTTGTATGTACACTGGGCCACTCATCTACTTCGTGAGACGGAGGCATCTCAGTCAGCTCTTCAGGAAACACATCTGCATACTCACTTAACCACTCTGGTTCTTTGGCCTTGCATTTTATGTCTACTGGATTCATTTTAATGACATACACAGCTTGCCTCTTTCTGAGCCCTTTTAATAATTTGGAAGCCTTGACTAATTGTAGCACTGGGGATCCAAAAAAAGTTACAATATGTACATAGAGCAGCTCAGCTCCAGAAGTCAAAATCTACTCGGAGACGCATAAGACGACGGTACTAGGCTATAGACATGTCCTGATACAAATGTTCCCTTACTACCAAGGGAGCTACTATCTTCTCCTTAGGAATAAAACGATTAAGGAGTATGTTGTTTTGGTAGGAAAGTTTAAAATTTCGAGGCCTTGAGTGATATAAAATAACACCATGTATCACTTTCAGCTTCATCAGAATCATGGTCAATGAGAGATTCTGCCTCAGCATCGCATGCTGGTCGCAAGAGGCGTGGACATACTACCCTACAAACCACTTGTGCTGGTCGCAACAAGAGGCATGGACATATTGCCCTACAAAACACTTGTGTTGCCGTCTCTCCACTGGGTCAGGAAAATATAGATCCTCGAAATGGCCTGCGAGTCTCACTCGGCTCATTTGAGTTGTAGTGGAAGAGATGAGATGCTCGAAGGCAAACGCAGTCATGTCTTGTGACTAGGTAAGGTCGGGAATACCAGATAAGTGTGGAACTTCCATCTATAAAAATGATTTCTTTGATTAAAAATGAAGCTTACGGAATGAAAATACAATATGTAAATGCTTTTTCAAAGTTTTTTATTATCAATTTCTGATAAGAGTTCATTTGTCCTTCTTAGCTTTCAACAAAGCTCTGATACCAGCTCTGTGAGATCCCCCCTCTGGGGTTCCGGCGATGGAAGCAACGTTGGCCTCCCACGCGGAGTGAGGATCCACACTCGCCCCGGATGTTCGGACGAGAGACTAGCATGGGCAATTCATCCAAAACCGATCTCGGAAAAACTCCCCTTGTCCCCGAAAAGCACGGGCGATTCTGCCATGGGAAAATCTTCTAACGGGGGAATTACTCTAACGAGTCAATGTCTTAACTAGTTAAACTTATCTGACCAAACTTTAAGTCACATGGTTAGATCAAGAAGAGACTTGAACTTGGTCCATGGAATCACCGCTTTTTTCCTCCTTTAACGCGGCACAGCCGCTGTTCCCCTCCCACAGAACAAGGTCTTAACTAATCGCATCTTAATTATTTCGCAAGAATCCTCCGATCCACCCACCAACTGACGGCCCATGGGTTAGCCAACCACTCGACCACTGTATTGGTGGGATTACTTTATAAAGATTTGGTTGTGTTTTTGCTCGGGTACCGAGGAAAAGAGTTCCCAGGCCCCCTGCCCGGCGATTCATGCAAAAATTAAGGTAGGCATACCACGTACACACCCAATATGAAATTGCCATTTATAACAGATTTGGCTGGCTTGAAATTGCCATTTATAACAGATTTGGCTGGCTTTAAATCAATAGAAATCATAATATTACTTATCATCATCCTCCAAAATTCTAAGTCCATTGTATTACAAAATGTGTCCTTTTTGGACTCTCCGTTGTTGAAGACCATCTTGCCAACCAACGAGATCCAGTATCAAAATTTGATTCACAAAAATCTTTCCTTTTAGTCCATCGGAATCTTCCTTGATGCACGCATGGGTGTCCTAGAAGCGACCGTGAGCCCGTGCATCACCTAGTCAGAACACTCCAGGATCCTCCTTAGGTGTCCTAGCACTTCATTCAGGGACCGCTTCGTCGGTCCTCACCCATCGTACTAGAAGCATACCATTTTAATCGTACCGAGGCTGGTAAAGACCTTGGCAAGCTTTTTCGCGAGCGATGTCCCTCACAACGACTCCCTGCTAGCTGTTGCAAATGAACCTTCTCTTAGTAAAACACATGCCAAATGCTTCCTCCAGCATTCTGGCATAAAACAGTCCTTAAAATGAAAAACAGAGGTTCTAATGCAAGTAAACTTCCCAATTTGAGATTGGTTCCACAAACCCCCTTTTTCATAATTCCCACTTTCATAATGAGGATCCTTAATCTCTCATCATCATCAGGGTAATCTACCCATCATTTGACTGATTGTCCAACTAGATTCTTGGTGAGTTCGGTCAAAGAAAAACTAGTTTAGTTCAACGGTAGTCTATTCTTTGTATTTAGAAACTAGAATAGGTCATCACGAAGTTTTGCTTGATTTAGATCGAGAGATGGATAAGTAGGTTTACTGTCCGTCCCTCTCGTAGTCTAACCAAATTCATTCGGTTTAGTTCTAATAAGGATTCCCTTCAGTTAAACATCTAGTTTTGGGTAAACACCAATTTAGTGATTTAACCACATAAAATATCTAAAGATATTCTTTCTACCATTTAATTTCTCAACCTTAATTCCATAGGTAGAATTATGGTGGAAATTCTTCTTTTTTGACACTAAAAGTTAATTCAAATCCTTCTTTTCTTAAATATCATAAAAATTATTCTTTTAACTAAATACCAATATCTTTTTTTTGAATAAAATTGAAATACCTCCTTTTTCCATTTAATGAGTGCAATCCAAATGTCATAGAAATTTCTCTTTTATCATAAATTAAATCTATCTAAAATTCCTCTTTAAATTAATTAAAAATATTCAATATTCCAAATATACCAAGAATTCTCTTTTTTCCATTTAAATGATTGAATTCCAATTATGATGGAAATTTCTCTTTCATCATTTAAATTTATACATGCATAGAATAATTTTAACTAAAATTTCTCTTAAACATTACATAAAAATATCCATTAATTCCATTATAAGAAATTCCACTTTTCTCATTTAAATGATTGAATTCCAAATATGGTTAGAATTCCTCTTTCATCATTTAAATTTATTTATGCATAAAAATAAATTTAACTAAAATTCTTCTTTAATTTTAAATAAAATATCCATTATTTTGATATTCCAATTTTTCTCTTTCTCCATTGGAATACATGGATCTCCATTATCATGGGAATTCCTCTTTTATCATAAAAATGAAATTACTAGAAATTTCTCTATTTCTCTAATCAACTATTTATGAATAAACATTAAAAATTAATTTTCCATGGATATGATGAGAATTATTCATTTAATATAGGATGACCAATCCTAGAATATGGTAGGAAGTCCTCTTTTCACATTATGCATAAAAATGATTTATGTGTTAATTTTCAAAAATTTTGCCATAGCTCTGCTCTGCTGCTGCTATTATTGATAATTTTCAAAAAATTTGAAAAGCATAAGGTTTAGTAATACAATATGATAGAATAAGTATCATTTGGACCAGTATCCAATTTATGGACTTGATTCCTAAGTTTATCATAATTTAAGTAACATAAAAGCATTAAAAAGCCACTTCTTTGACGTCTAGCTTGACTAGCATAGAGTTTCCTTTTAGATTTGAGAATCGCTTCATGAGAAGCATCATTTGAATATAGAATTGGTCATAGGAATGACCATTCTTTGGGGGAGAGAGAGATATGCTTAGAAAACATTCTAATTAAGCATAAATGTAAACTTAATGTGATTAATCATGAAAATTCATTAGAGAGCTTCATTTGCATTGAAGAACCATTCAATTGAATACTTCTCAAGCTTGAGAGGGGTTGAGAAGTGAGAAACATTTAGAAGATTAAGAAAAACAATCATAAAGTCACACCTTACCTCTTGTTTTGCTTGATTCTCTAGTCTTAGGAGAGGCCCCCAACCAATCAATAGGTTAGTATGTTGAGGAAAGCTCCAAAGTAGGTTGAAGAGAGAGAGAAGCTCCAATCTCTCCAAATTGTAGAGGATAATAGAAAATATGCTTATTTTAGAGTAATACTGGCGTGGTCTAGTTCACAGATGAGAATACAAAAGAATGAGGGTCTATTTATAGGTGAGGGAGGCCACTAACTGAGTCCAACTAAGTTCTAGAAGTTTCCAGCTTCAGTTTGGCTGAATTTGGACAAGATTTGGACCAGTTTGGCTCTCTTTTTGATCTGGTTTGATCCAAGAGAGAGGAGAGATAAAAATATCTTAATATTTTTGCGTTTAAAACTCCTTCACATGTGTGAAATAGGTGCCTCCTTGAAGGCTCCCCCTTTCCTTACCAAGATGTCAAAATGGTATGATTACTCCAAAATATCTCACTTTTTTGGTAATATTTCATAATTTTTAACTAACAAATCTTATACTCAGTCAACTCTTCATCTTATGTGGGCATTTACTAATTTTTTGGTATTTTCTTTTATTCATTGGATTTATCTCATCCCAACACTTGGATTAATCTTATTGGTCCATATAGGAACCTTAATTGGACCATAATCCAAAAATTTCAGAAAATCTTGACCCTTAGGCTAAGGTCTTTTAAGTCATTTTTTTATTGATTCCAATTGCACCTTGGAAAATTTATTTTTGATTTTCTGTTTCAGGAAAACATATTTTTGATATTTGTAGAATTTATATTTCTAAAAATATCTCAATATTGAATTACTACTCTCTAGAAATTTTCATCTCACTAGGCAAAAACAAGAAAAAATAATATTTTCTTATATTCAAAAACAGGGAATGATTACAGGGGATTAAAGTAAAGGCTTATTCATTATTAAGGCTGAGGAGGAATCTTACATGAAATGTTGTACTTCCTTGAAGTTGTTTTGTGGTGGGAATTCCAAAATGAGATTTTTTTCCCCTTCATCTATGGATATCCCATTTTTTGAGATGATGTGTCCCAAGATCACTCTGTGTTTTACCCAAGATTGGCATTTTAATGGGTTTAAGGATATGCAATATAACCTGCATATTTTAAATATTTTTATTAGACAATCCATATGCTCATGCCGCCACATAGAGTTGACACAAAAATATTTTAAATATTTTTATTAGACAATCCATATGCTCATGCCACATAGAGTTGACACACAAATCATCAAGGAATACCTCTACAAATTTTCAAAGGTACTGAATGTGGTGCACATCAATCTTTGAAATGTGGCTAGGGAATTTGTCAACCCAAAGGGCATAACT
The DNA here is from genome assembly GCF_041138505.1 of Cibotium barometz. Lineage (NCBI taxonomy): Eukaryota > Viridiplantae > Streptophyta > Polypodiopsida > Cyatheales > Cibotiaceae > Cibotium > Cibotium barometz. The sequence goes on along the minus strand of NC_141085.1, from coordinate 45,664,332 downwards.
CTATACGCATAGATTCCTTGATAAGTAGCAAAGGCTATCTTATGTTGATATTTGGGATCAATTTGTATTTGGTTTTATATCCGAAAAAACCGTTTAAGAAGCTATAAGCTTCTTAAACGGTTTTTTCGGATATAAACGGTTTTAAGAAGCTATAAGCTTCTTTTCCTTTCCAACACTTGTTCTATGTATGCCAATAGGTATCCATCTTTGACAATAGCAACACTTGTTCTATGTATGCCAATAGGTATCCATCTTTGACAATAGCAACATTGACCTTTTTGAGGTCTATGCAAACCCTCAATTTTCTATTCTTTTTTTGGGATAATAACAATCCGAGATACCCACTCCATATGCTCAATTTCATAGATGAATCCGTCTTTGATAAGTTTTTCAATTTCTTCCTTGACCAATTGAGCATATTTTGGATTCATCAAGTAGGGACGTTGAAGAATCGGTCTTGTTTTCTCAACAGTAGGAATTTTATGTTTAACAACTTCCATGGGAATACCTTTCATGTCACTATATTTCCATGAAAATATATCCTCAAACTCTCGTATAAGAGTAAGTTATTCCTTTTCTTCTTGAGAGGTGAGGTATTTGGCGATGAATATTAGTCTTGGTTTGTCACCTGGGGTAGCTAAGTTTATTTCCTTAACCTCGCCAGGGCCGTCATATGATGCATTTAGTCCTTGAGCCACAATACGCTGATATTTCTTAGAATGGACCATGCACTCTCCTATGTTGTAGGATTTAAAGTATTCAAGAAAACAGGTTGAAGTTCTTTGTCTTCTTTTGTGTTTTTAAGCTCTTTCAAGTTAGCATGTATTGTAGCATCAGGTTCTCTTTTGCTTTGTTTTTATGTTGCCTTGCAGATCTTTAGAGCTATGTTTTGGTGAAGATATTTGATACATTATCTTCTTGCAGTGCCACTAAATTGGATAGAATGGATACCTAGCTTAGGTCAATTTTTTATTGTTTAGAAAATGAGGTATGGGTTTCAATTGCATGAAGGTGACTCAACCAATGAGAATCTGTTTCCATACTTCGGGAACTTTATTTCCTCTTCAGTTTACATTATGTCAGCATCTGTGGTATGTAGTTGATGATCTTGCAGAATAATCACTATCTACCGACAATTCGGAGGAGACATATTCACTTAATGAATCTAATCCTAAGCCGCCATATAATGAGGTGATTTATGTCCCATCAAGTCGACCAAATCATGTGCCTTGTTTTTTGAGGTAAGGTATCCATTGTAGCAAGAATATGCATCCAATTCTCTATGTCATCGAGAATTGAAGAAAATTCTTACTTCTCTCGTTTGTTGTCCTCGATCATTTGATTACAATATTGGCACACATTGATTGTTGTAGTCCTGCCATTGGGTGGGTTTTCCAAGTTCAAACATGTAAACTTTGATTGTTTGATCGCCCTTGGATCATTTCATAGGAACTCGGCCTCTCAAAAATCATAACCATAAAGGCATGTATAAATCTCATGCCTAAGGTTTTGATTTTTACATCTCGGGGAGTGCCAAGTGGTTTAGCTGTGTTTCCATTTTCTAACTTCACAATCACTTCTATAGTATCACAAAAGGTGGTTTTCCCTAGAATTCCTAGCATTGTTTAGCTGACACCAGCTCCACCATCAAAGAATGCAGTGACTTGATTGTCCTTAAATATCCTGGGTATAACGACATTAGATTCACCTCCCTCGAAGTAATACCCAACCTCATTCATTTGTACTCTAGCAATCTTAGGCTTCACTTTAGGTGATGTAGATGCTTGTGAACTTGAGTCATCACATCAAACTCCTTTTGCTTGGCTAAACGGGCTTGCAATCTTCCTTCCATCCAATCTCTAAGATCCTCCCACAAGTGGGTGTTTCCTTGCAATAAGGTTTCGATTAGGACCTAGATATGGTTGGATAGAAAAGCTATTAGGCGTGTTATGTCCCTAGTTCTATAATTGTGTTCACTCGATGGGGGACTAGGGCTAGCAATTGTGTATAGAATCTGAATAGGCTCTTTCCTTGGGTTTCTATATTATCTAGAAACTCATCCCTGATTACTTGTGAAAATAGGGTGCATTGGTCGATTGATAACTCATTATTCTCTTTTTCCTTGTCCCCAGCTTCTGCACTAACAACATTTGGTGGTGTTTCTAATGGTTCTTGAAATAAATCTGGGAGAAGAGCTTCCTCACTAAAAGACTAGAGGAGTGGTAATGTTTGGCTTGTGAGTCGGGGTTTGATTGGGTGGGGTTGGTGAGGGTATGAAAGTAGGGTAATCTTGAACTTGCTCAAGCACTGGTTCCATCTCTTGTTGGAGTTGATGGACATGTTCTCAATACCCTATTTCCCCACAATGGGATTAGGATAATCAAGTTTTCCTTTGAGCTTGTTTGGGGCTTTTCTCTAATCAGGCAAGGCTTTGGATTTTCCTTGAGAAGCTAGAGATGCAGCATCAGAGTCTTTTAAGCCACTTTGAATTGAGACCTCTTCTTGGCCTTCACCACCTAAGGTTCTAGCTACACGTTTTCAAGCATTCCTTGTGGTTTTGGGTTTGGTTATGGGGGTAGAGGTTTCTTTGTTTTTGTTATTGGGTTGAGCATCAGTAGAGCTTTTGTTAATTTTCCTTCATTTCCCTTATTCTTTTCTTGCAACCTTGTAATTACATTGAGTGGAACCATGCAAATCATGCCATTGCTCACACTTAGCAAGTTAAGGCTAGTGGAGGGGGTTAGCTTGAGTGGGAAGTCTTTGAACAAATGAGATACTCCACACTCATTGCAAGTAGCTATAGGTGCTAATGGATTTGATTGTTGAAGTTGGGCTTGTGGGGTAGCTAGATTAGCTGTTGGTGTTCCCTTATTTGGACATTCGTCAATTCTATGTGGGCCTTGACAATGGTAACATTGAATGGGCCTTGACAATGGTAACATTGAATGGGTTGTTGTTGCAGAAGTGCCGTGTGGGCCAATATTGTTCATCTTTGCTGGTGGGCCAGATTCATAGTAGATTGGAGAAGGTACATAGTAGTAGCTCAACTTGGGTGGCTCTGGGTGTTCAACTTCTTCTCCTTCATAGTGCTCAAAGTCATGTGCCTTTTCCACTCCAACTTGGCGCATAGGGATCACTTGTGGAATTGGTGGGTTGGGGTGGTAAGACACGGGGTGGAATGGATGCTTCCGAAAAATGAATCAATCCTCTTTGTTGTGGTATTGGTGCTTGTTAAACTACACAGCCAATGGTTTGTTGCACTAACTGAGGTGCAGGCAGTGCCAATGGTTGTCTCAAGGGAGGCAATTACCTTTGTCAAGGCTGTTTTCTTTGGTAGTAGCAATGAGAAGTGTCGTGGTTACCATACCATTGATAATGAGTGCAATACAACTGTGTTCTAGCTCTCAAATGTGGACACTCTGTGTCCAAATGATTGTTCCTATACAAATTGGGCACCAAAATAATTCTCTTCTAGGATACAAGTGCTGATTTCCCATGGGTTCATGCACATTATTTTCTTTGAGTCCTTTTAGCAATGCATTACTAAGCTCATCAACCATCATTTTACTCACTAGTCTATGGCAGATACCCTAAGGCTAGTGTCCTTTGATTTACTGCCTTTGGTTGAAATAGAATGAGTAGTGAAATCAGTTCCTTGTTCCTTAGTATCTTTCATATTATCGTCCATTTTTATTGCCAATTTACAACATTCATGGAAAGTCAAGGGGTCCTTTAAGACTAAATAGTCAAAAGTTGATCATCACTAAGTCGTTCACTTGGTGTGCAGTGAGAGTTCAAGTGTCTTGTGCATGATACATAATCTCAAATAGACTCTCCTTTGTTTTGCTGGAGATTATCGAGTTGAATTGCAGCACTCCACTTTGAAACACTTCGTGCAAATCCAAGAATGAATATTGTTTTGAGTGTGTTGAAGTCGACCTTATCCTTAGGTTTTAACCCACGATACCATTGTCCTGCTCTTTTTATTTAGAGTTAGACTGAAGGCACAAATTTAAATAACATTATTGACTTCCTCAGAGGTTTCACTTACATGCTCAAACATATCTAGGTGTTGGATGGGTCACCATCCACTAGAAACTTTGTCACTCAAGAATTTTACAATGCGCACTGACTTAACTTGTGTTGCTCTTGGTTCTCTTACTATTACAAGCTCTTGTGAAACCCCCCTTCCCATTTCTCTCGCCATGCCTAAAAGTTCCACATGCATTGTGTCCAATGGTGTAGATTCTCTACAGGAGGGGGTGCGTATCAATAGTATCAATGAGGTGGGGCAACATATTTGGCAAGGTTATCGACTATACTAGTCTAGCATGTGCTCATGGAATTTTTCATGTTTGTCAGATAATTGGAACAAATAGTGCTGTGGGGGAATATGAGGTGCTAGTTCCCAATCGCCTTTTCCCACATGAGGTGGTGTGTAGTGTTTGGGCTCTTAATGACATTTACCAAACGAGATGTCTCTCGCATGTGCCAATGGTACTGTGAGAGTTAGGTTTCTAATTTCTCTCTCTGTTTCTTCAGCTTGGACGGCTTACATGTGGGCATTGACCTCCACTAAGAACCAATGCATTCATTTCAACATCCATTGCCTTCTCCCATACATGCTTCCCAATAGCTTCTGTATAGCATGTAGGTTCCACATGCTTCACCAAAGAGGTCATATATGCATAATGCTTAGCAAAGTCATGATATGGCAACCTGTCAACTGGATACCTGACCCTTTGGGATCTCCGTAATGCATGTGGATCACTTTGAACACCTGTCACTCTAGCATGTGGAGGCATGTTACATATCTATCCTGCCACACCTGGTGTGTGCGTAAAATTGGTATGCCAAGTTCCTCATCCAAACTTTCTGAACTTCATGACTCATAACCTGTAATGCCAATTAATTCAACCTTCTTTTTCCCTGTATCCACATCACTACTAGTTCTCACACTCTCATGTCTCAAGTGTCCTGACCATGGACGTATAGTGCTACTCTCAAACTCTGCTGGCCCAGACATAGAAATAGAACTTGCTTGTGGCAAGTTCACATGCACATCAGCATCAACGGAATCAATGACACCCTCATCCTTTGCCTTGTACCAACTAGCAAGTTCATCAAACACCATATCTCGTGAGATAACCACTTACCTAGTTTGTGGATTGTAACATTTATATGCCTTGCGATCCTGTGCATACCTAACAAAAATGCACTTTTCTGCCTTAGGATCCAACTTCTTCCTTCTCTCGTCCGGCACATGCACATAAGCTATGCAACCAAACACTTTGAGGTGTCCAATGTCTAGCCTAAAACTTGTAAGACGCATCTGTGGGTGTCTTATTAAGTACATACACCGCCGTGGCACACGCTTTTGCCCAATAATAATCTGGCATGTGCATCGCCTTGGCCCACATTCCACATTCATACATACACATCCATATCCACATCCATACATCCACATCCATATCCACATTCATACATCCACATCCACATCCATACATCCACACATCCATTTCCACTTCCACATTCCACATTCATACATCCACATCCACATCCTCATTCATATATCCATATCCACATCCTCATTCATATATCCATATCCACATTCCACATTCACATTCACATTCACATTCACATTCATAAACATCCTCATCCATTCATCCATTTACATTGATCTGATTCATATCACTTCCATCCATCCATCCATTTACATCTATCAGATTCCTATCACATCTCATAATATCTATTTATTGAATGTAAGAGAATTCTATTTTTTTTAAATTATAAAGATTCTTTACGCGTCTAATTAGGCATAAAGACAACTTTAGTAGGAATAACGCTTTTATAAAAATCCTTTTATGCATCTATTTAGGCATAAGTTCAAATTTAAGGAAAATAACACATTCAAATTAAAAATAAACCTTTTATGCATTTTACTATGCATAAATTCCATTTTAATGAGAATAACACTTTCAAAATAAAATAAATCTTTTATGCATTTTACTATGCAAAAATTTCATTTTAACGAGAATAACACTTTCAAAATAAAAATAAATCTTTTATGCATTTAACTATGCATAAATTTAATTTCAATGAAAATAATACTTTCAAAATAAAAAAAAATCTTTTATGCATCTTTCTATGCATAAAATCAATATTGATAAGAATAACACTTTTGAATTAAAAATAAAATTCTTTATGCATCTTTCTATGCATAAAATCAAAATTGATGAAAATAACTCTTTTGAATTAAAAATAAAATTCTTTATGCATCTTTCTATGCATAAAATCAAAATTGATAGGAATAACTCTTTTGGAATAAAAATAAAATTCTTTATGCATCTATTTATGCATAAAATCAAAATTGATAAGAATAACTCTTTTGGAATAAAAAATAAAATTCTTTATGCATCTATTTATGCATAAAATCAAAATTGATGAAAATAACTCTTTTAAAATAAAAGAAAATTCTTTATGCATCTATTTATGCATAAAATTAAAATTGATGAGAATAACACTTTAGATTAAAATAAATTCTTTATGCATCTTTCCATGCATAAATCCAATTTAGTAAGAGTTACACTTTTAGAATAAAAGAATTTCTCTTATGCATCTAATTTATGCATAAATTCCATTTATGATGAAAACCACACTTTTAAAATAAAAAATATATCTTTTATGCATATGTTTATGCATACAATCATTTATGAAAATCACTCTTTTAATATAAAAGAATTTCTTTTATGCATCTATTTATGCATAAAAATCATTTATGATGAAAATCACACTTTTATAATCAAAATAACAATTTCAATATACTTCCTTCTATGCATGGAATTAAATTTTAAAGAAAGTAACACTTTTTTAATAAAATATTTTTAGTATTCATTTTCTTATACCTAGGATGAAAATTAACACTTTAAGAATATATATACGATGGGAATTACTTTTTTGAATTAAAAAAATTAAAACTTATTTTTCACAATTTTAGAAAATTTTGCCATAACCTCCTTTGTATCGCTGACCATTTTTCAATTTTTAATTCTCTAAATTTAATTGAAAGTTCACCAAGAGTATTTAAATCATTCTAATGTAAACATTTTCTACTTATCAAAGTGAAACATTATGAAAACTTGATTTTATCCATTAATCATTCATCTAGGATAAAGAATGGTTGGATTTACTAAAGAAGAGAGGGGAATGCCTTTTTTCAATGAGGCATAACATCATATTCAATTTATGTATTTCCTTACTTCCATTCATCAATTAACTTCAATAGCATTAAAAAGCCATTCCAATTAAGCTTCTCACACTTGAGAGGGGTTGAGAAGAGAGAAACATTGAGAAATTATGGAAAAAGATCAAAATTCACACTTGATCAAAGAGAGAGGAGAGATAGAAATATCAAATTATTTTTGAGTTTAAAACTCATTCAAGCATGTGAAGTAGGCGCCTCCTTGAAGGGACTCCCCTTCCTTACACATGTGTCAAAATGGAATCATTATACCCAAAATATCTCATTTTTTTAGTAATACTCATAGTTTTTTACTAATAAACCTTGTACATAGTCAACTCTGCATCTTATGTGAGCATTTACTCATTTTTGGGGGGATTTTCTTTATATCTTCATTTTTCTCCTCCACACATTTGGATGAATCTTATTGGCCCATAGAGGAACCTTAATTTAAAATTTTAAAAAAAATCTTGACCCTCAGGAATAAGGCCTCTTGAACAGATTATACTTGATTTCTAATGCACCTTCTGAAAATCTTTTTGAACTTCTGTTTCGGGGAAACTTATTTTAATAAGAGATATTTTTCCATCCAAAAATATTTAAAAACTGAATTACCATTCTCTAGAAGATTTTCTCTCTCTAGGCCAAAACTGGTAGAAACAAGATCTTTTATATTTCTGAAGAGGGATTTGACTACAGGGGAAGATATTGGACATCCTAAGAGACTGGGGAGGAATCTTACAGTCACAGACATGCATAATCCTATCATACTTGAATCTAGGTAGCCCACTAACAATGCCTCTTGCCTGCATGTTCTTTAACCTTTGTATGTTCACATGTCCAATCCTTTTATGCCACATGTTAATGTCCTGTACCACATTTCGGCTTTTAGAGAACATGGCTAATTTCAACTCAGGAATCCCATCATCCAACTTAAATAATCTACTTTCTTTCTTGCCTTTGGCAATGACTCTACATCCATTTTTGAAATCCTCAACGAAGCAATCATGCTCATTAAAATGAACGTGTAAACCCTGTTCCACCATTTGACCAACTGAGACCAAAATTTTTGTAGTAGAAGGCACATACAAGACATCTGCCACCATAGACTTTGTTTCATCATTGTGCATCACCAGTGGTACACTTCCAACATGTGTGAGAGCATGTTGGGAATCATCTCCTGTCTCCACATAGCCTTTCACATCCATTGGCTTCATATGCTCAAACCATTCGCCATGACAAGTCATATGGTTTGATGCTCCAGAGTTCATATACCAAGTGTCATCACTGTCACCACTTGTCATCATAGATCCCACGACATGTTTCATGGCGCAAACAAGTGATTTGCGCTGCCATCATTACTCCTTGATACAAAATTTCCACCATTTACATAATTTCCACCATGTTGTGCTCTACCCCCTCTCAAATCATTTTGTTTGTGGTAACAATCACGTGCCATATGACCAAACTTCCCACAGTAATGACATTCCACATTTTGCATAGATGCTTGTTAGCCTTGCCAACATCCTCTTCCACGAGGATTACCTCTGCCTCTCTGAGGTGTATATCCACGACCACCTCTGGCACCATATATAGGCTGAAAATTCTATTGTGGTGACCTATCCTGCCATCCATGACCATTACCACGACCTCGTGATGCAAATCTCCCCCTGCCTCTAAATCCCCTTTTTGAATAGAAAGCCCAATTTCTGCCATTATCATCATGGCTAGTAGATGCATCATGAAAAGAGTCACTGAGTTTGATTTCCTCAACAAGAAAGAGTGAAACCAACTCATCAAAATCTGGTAAACCACGCAAGGCAATGTCTACAAGATCATCATCAGGCATGGGGGCATTGATAGTTGCCAATGCATCTGTATACTTCTTTATCTCTTGTAATCTTGAATACTCCTTCATTTCCACTTCACATTATGAATCTATTATCTCAACTAAGACTTACGAGCACTAGTATCTGTATTAAATAGCTTTACCAATGTATCCCATGCATCCTTAGGATTCTCAGCATCATGTATATGTATGAGTATAGCATTCGAGATACATATAGACAAGTAATGCAAAACTTTCTATGCTCTCTCTGACCATTGCTTATGAGCTACAACCTATTGTTATGTAGGTTGTCAGGGTAGTTCCGGCTCTCGCTCCGCACTTGTAATAACAAGGTTCCAAAATCCTTTTCCCTTCAAAAATCTTTTAATCCTATACTTCCATGCTTGGAAGTTCTTTCTATCCAACTTCTCACCCACAATCTGTATTGGGTTGTCTGACATATTTTCTCAATGCAAACGCACCTTCCACACACATCCAATTCTGTAAATGAGTCTTCATCAGCTCAACCACACTCTAATAAGTGTTCTAGATACTCCAAAGTACTCAACAAACTTCTTTGTTGATGTACAAATTCACTCTGATTGCATTCAAATTGAATTGGCATACACAGTCCAAAGTACCCTACTTTGTCGCACTTTCCAAGGCTTCAAATTGCAATGTAGTGGTTCAATCAAGTGTGGATAACTTGCATTGACACCTAAACAAGCTCAATGTTGCATATCAACACCAACCAAGGTGCGTACATACCAAAAATATCAAATCCCCTTCTTTGTTTTGAGAAAAACCAATAAAAACTAGTAGTAGTAAAAGTGCTCTAATTCCTTTGATTCTTGTCCAAATTGAGAGACCAGACATTCATTAGCTTAGCAATGATGTCTACTAACTCCATGTAAAAAGAATTAGACCAATTGTTTAAGTTGAGAGAGTAATTAGCCGATTAATGACCCTCTGTTTCACTAATCACTATAGACAGCCTATTTAATCAGCTCATAATCAGCTCCATAATGCATAATTGTTCCAACCAACCACATAGAAACCTTCTCAAGTGTGTGTGTACCACAAAATTGCTAAGGATATTTTGGGATTAATCAATCACAAGACTTGAATTTGGCATTCACCTAGCATAGTATTTAAAATTCTGCACTGTTTCTCTCTACAGTCTGCGCCACCTGCTCCTGAGGAGAATTGGGTGGTTTTTTGTGGTAATTGAAGGTAGATGTGAGTCCTTAACACTCCTAGGTATGTACCCAATCCATCAATGTAGTGATTTTTGTAAAAAATGAGTCCCAATTTCATCCACAATGAACATCTCTTCTCTGTTTTTGTGAGGGCTTCAAAACAGTGAATTTCCACTCACTTAAATGCATCAACTTTGCTCCAAATTCAATGTAGGGCTTACACATGAGTTGCCAATACATTCCCATTTTCTAGATGCATGATTCTTTGTCAGATTTGCAACCATTTGCCTCATACATTCACCACACTCAAGCTTCAATGGAGAGCTTGCAAAACAAAAAAATTTCTTTGCTTTGGGCAACTCAAATCTGGTGTTGTTTGTGTTTTTGCACCTGTAATCCGCTCAAGGATGTTTAGTAGTCCTTACCCGGTAGGCCAACCTCTCAGATTTGATGAAAATTGGTGTGCTCCAAGCTTCACAGCTCCAATGGCAAGCTTCACAGCTTCTTCTCCCTCTTCTCTCTCACTCACTCTTCATAAACCCTAATAGAGAGAACCTGGCTCTGATACCATGATGAAAAATAGGTAGAGGGAGAGGAGACACACACACACACACAGGAGCAAACCCTAATGTATTAAGCAAACCCTAGCCATAGAGGGAAGCCATCTCCCTTCTCACACAATGCATCAAAGCCATAATCCATAATCTACAACACACTACATGTGTTGTGTCCACACACTGCTAACCCTAGGTAATGTCCACACACTATGACTAGCTGGACGAGATCATTTATGTCTCACACATGTTACTACCTAACATGCCAGCACATAGTGCAACTGGCACAAGTTGACATCGAGCTTGAGTCTCAACCAGGGGTATAGCAACATTAAGGATATTTCATAAGTACTTTTGATGAACATAGTTGTACGAAATTCTTGCAATGTTTGGTAGCATTCTAGCAATACTTTTAGCAATGAAATTATTTTAGAACATAAGCATTCCAAAAACCATTCACTCACTTGTACTACATTGAGGATTCCAAGTAGTTTAATTAATTATTGTAGCTTGTTATCACTTAAGTTGAGAAAACTTTGTGTTGAAACAAACATCATCATATGGAATGTTTTTGATAGAATTCATGTTTTTAAGATAATTACAATGATTTACAGTGATCATTTCCTAGCTTACTTAACATCTATTTCTTGGTATAGCATGCATGAATTACTTATGTTCGGTCAATAAGGTTCAACGTAACATACTTTAACCTAAGGAGAGGGGCCGTGCAAATACTAGAGAAAAAACATAGATATAAGGACGGGGGTCACGACATAGTCATTTTTGAGGGTATCCTTATAAGCTTAAATAGGGAGGTATAATCATCTTCTGAGCATCATATATAGGGGGTTTTCTTGGGGTTCATGCATGCAGATGATGTCCCCCTTTATTGTGAGTGAATCCCCTGGGGGATGTAGGCTCTCTTGGTGGTAAAGAGGAGGGGTTGGGGATTTTCGTACTTTGTTGAGCTTTCTGTGGGAATCACTCGTTTGGTAAATGCAAGCTAGCCATTCCTGTTCCTCTTCGTTGTACTCCTCATTATAATAGGCTTCAGGTTCTTGGGTCACTCTTTCCAAGGAAGGACCAATTGTTGGGGTGTGAACACTTATTGGATTTGCAGTGTTTGGGTCCATATCGAGCCGAACCATTCTTGTGCATTTGAATGGCATAAAGGGTGGACCAAAATCATGTCAAGAGATTGAGGTGGTATAGTTACAGGATGTATTCCCAAGGTCTGGGGATATTCCATTTGCAGCATCTTTTGTTACCCTAGGCAATCTATGTCGAAACAAGCCTATAGCATAGTCTATAAAATTGTGTTCGAATGTATTAAGAAGGTACGTGACCCCTCAATGTAGTTTCTTCCTACCTTGGATCCATTGAGTCTTTGCTAGTGGTTGTCTCTGAGACATCAAAGGTTTGCCAACAATGAGTACTCAATTGAGTGTCACACCGAAGGTTCCCGATCTCCCTGGCTTGGTTGGTAAGAAGACTCAAGGTGGTAAGGTATTCTTGGTCACTACCCAAAATCTGTCCAAATCTCAAGTGCCTGAATTTCCTCCTATGGCTAGGTAATGCAGGAGTGTGATGTTATGGTCTATTCGTAGTAGCTACCCCCGTGACGTGCACTATTCTCAACTTATAGTCTCGGGTGTCCAACCCTTAGGATTTGACCCAATTAAAGTGCGCGATGTTGTTGCTTTTTTTTAAATTTAATCCACTTAAGAATACAATTTAATGCATATTAATCACTCAAAGATTGATCACATAAGCGGGATTATAAAGATGGTGCAAAGCGTATAAATTTTTAAAGGACAAATGTGCCAATGCTGGCATACGTACACTTGCTTGTTGATAGATTTGTGTGTGTGGTGAAGTACATTGCACTAATACATGCCTATTTATAACATGCCCATCTTCTATAATAATATATGCCCATTTAATAGATGAATTTATGATCTTTTATGATATAAAAATCAAACATTTTATTAAACAATCTATTTTCACTTAGAATCTTAAAATTTTGAGTTCAAATTTGGAATCTGCCTGTGATTTTACCTTAATATAGGATTTACAACATCCAAAACGGACACCGAATCGAGCATATACGTAAATTTTCAGTTATTTTGTTAAAATACGGTAAACTTAAACCTTAATAAATGCATGACTGGGTGTCCAATTGACGGACGGTCTGCACCTCTATGACCAGGAAGACACCCCAAACATTTCTGTTGAAAAAAAATTTCTCACTGTCGGGCGCTTCGGCATGCATATCGAGGCCGTCGTCCCAAATTAGGGGTCCCCGCCCCATAAAGATGTCATACACACACCCGGGCGCTCGCACAACACCCATGCAAGGACCAAAGGCCGACTGCCCCAGTGCACATAGATTGCCACATGGATGCCCATGGTGCCTTTGACCTGGAAGGTACATGCATACCACCATAGCTTTTTCCCACACACAGGTACCATTCTTTTCCCGAGGCCCATGCAAGCCACAGGTTGGTGTACTTTCACCATACACCATCCTTTGCACCCATGATTTGCTCTTCCTTTTCCTGCACCCATACCTGTACCCACACCTATATAAACCCCCCAGCACCCCGTGGGGTCGAGACACCCAACACCCTGTTCTGCCCGTTCCCGACACTCTGCACAGTGACTGCACTCGACACTCTGTGCGGGATTGTTCCTGAGACAGCCCTCTGCACCCCTCTTCCTAGCAAGCCCTTTTGCCCATCTCCAAATAAGCCCTTTATAGAATTTTTTTTGCCTCATGTCACCCTTGTGGGTAGAGAGTCCTTAGCTACTCCCCCCATGTGAATAGACTTAAGGAGGAGGACTCTCCCTCTAGGTGCAACCTTCTTCCCTAAAAATCTAGTTTAAGGACACCATTCCACCCCATTAGCGGTGACTTTAGTTAAGGACTTTTTCTCTCTTAGAGGTGGTTCCCACCTAGGAGTTTTTTGCTCATAACTTGACCAAACGAGCTCCATTTTGTGATCTGACTAAAGCGTTGGATTTTCTGCAATGTGGGCTACAAGAAGGCAGGTAGAATGGATCCTTCACAAAAAAGCACCAAAATATCACCCCGAGAGATGCACACAACAACGAGCCTAGACAGGTTGCTCCAGATGCGGTCCCAACTCTCCCTGTAAGAAATCAAGGAAGAAAATGCCACTTTCCTTTATACCAAAAATTCTATGAAATTGTTGTTTTCTCAAGAAAGTGATCTTATCTATCATATTCTATGGTTTAGTTTAGAAATCGTTATCTTGATTAAGTTAAGAAGTATAGGTACATCTTCTCCCCGCCTCGACGCTAACCCCGTTTCCGTGCTTGTGTAACCGAGCGGTGATGTTAGCAAGGCTCGGAGTTGGCCCAGGTATGCCGAGTTCTAGATCATCGGCATAATAAAGTAAAGAGCTTGGATTTGGCTATGGATAATTTTGAATATTGTATTTATTTTTTTATTAAATCCTGTTTCTAAGCATTGTTGTAAAGATTGTTTAAAAAACGAACAATGTGTAAGGCCATTAATTAAGGAACTTGCTTATTTATGTGAGGCCATTAATTAAGAAACTTGCTTATTTATGTCAAATAGTGTGGTAGGATTAATTAGAAAACAAATTGATGCGTGAGTTGGGTGGAAAGTGGAAGGATGGAATGCCCTGATAGTAACATCCTATGGACGGGTGGACCCGATTAGTCGAGTAGCTTTCCAACAAATTAATTGAAGCTTCTACGTTAGATTAGTAAGTCCCTAGGCAACCCTACTCTAGAGGACTAGGCCACCGGTTGTGCCTTGCATAGATGAGGAAAAAAGCATTGTTTCTAAAGGTCATAATAGAGATTGCCCAAGTTAAGGTCGATCACTCTATGAGTGGTTTGATTTAGGAATCCTTTAGAAAGATCACGCTCCCCTTGTGGGATAAAATTAATTCTTACCTACTAATCGTATCCTTGTATCTTACATGGTCAAGGTGTCAACGAGTAGGAAATTATCCCAAGTTAGACTTAGTAGACTATCTTAAGGTTACCCCTAAGGAAGGGGGGGACCTTACAATTGGTATCAGCCGATCTTACTATCCTAGGACTTGTTATTTAAGATTGTTTTGGAATCTATGTTTTACATAATGCTGATTGATAAAATAACTTACTAGGAAAAATTAAATTGGTGACTGAATGATTGTGGGAAGAGGGTGACTCCTACTCAAGATTCTTAGTCTTCTAGTGCATCTTCCAGACGGCTTGTCACTCTTCAAATTTTGAGTTCCGTGATATTATGGTGCAAATACTTGAGAGATTGTCCCTCCCTCATTCCTCTCGTATCCAAAGACGGTGGGATAGAGATCACCTTTGGAATTGCGGGTCGAGGTATTTTTTCATCAAAGTGGACCAAATTGGGAACATCACCATCGATTTAAAGTGGATTTGTTGGATCAAAAAGTTCAAGATGGTCTGTTTATTTTGGTTTCTGGGTACTCCAAGACATGATATCTCTGTAACCATAGATGGGAATCGCATACCATAGGACCGTGTATATGACCAAGTAATGTAGGTCTTACCCGCCGATAGAGTAGGCGTTATGGGACACAACCCAATCTAGAGTCTACCACCCTTACCATCAGTCTTCCATGTCTTAGAAACTACGGTGGAACCCCCATATTTCACCTATGTGGACCCCTCTAGTCTCATGTCTTAGTTGAGCTTAGGATTTTCTCTTATGATGATGAATAAGACGAATTATATTAGTCTCAAATCTTTGTAATAAAACTTGTCCTTGTAAATATTTGAAATAAAATGATTTCAAAGTTTTACTTTTAAAAGCATGAGTGTAATGTAAAGTATGAATCTCATAATCCTAAAATTTAATATTATGATGATGGCCAACACGATCAGCCTCCACCCCCCAATGCACTATATACAGATGTTCAGGAGAAGAAGCTCCTACTCACAAATGCAACCTCCCTCATTTAAGGGGGAAGGTTCAAAAATTGAGAAGGATGCCAAGGTTTGGATCGAAGCAATAGATGATTATTTCTCAGGCTAGTACTGGAGCGGCAAATCATTCCATGCTTGCATGATTTTGCCTCACCGCCCCGGAGATGCTAAATTCTAGTGGAAGCAATGGTACCATGACAAGGGAGTCACTAAACACTCCCAAACATGGGAGGATATCAAGCAAGCTATGAAGGAATGATATCTCTTGCCATATCATGAATCCATCAAGATCAATGAGTTTTTTAGTCTTAAGCAGCTCAGTTTAACCTTGGAAGAATACTATTCTAAATTCATCACTCTTCGAAAGTATGCCCTAGCCATGACTACTTCCCAGCAAGTGGGTCATGTTTGCCAAGGCTTGAATGAACCCTTGGATTCCTACCTTGAAGCAATGAGGCCAAGCACATTGCAAGATGCTCTTATACGAGCAAAGCCTGATGAAGTCTGGTAAAGCCAAGCCTCAAAAGAGATCTTACCCTAAAGCAAACCTTGAAGAGATCAGTCTTTAAAAAAGCTACAGCAGAACTACAACCAAGGGCAGAAAACCAACTCCTTTGTTCCCCGCTCGTATGCTGCTTCTTTTAGAGAGGCCCCTCTGTGTTTTGAATGCAATGAACCGAGACACTTTAGGGCCAACTGCCCAAAGATAGCATCATCTTTTCCTCAAAGTGGTCGAGTAAATCTAGGCCGTGGAACACCCATCCACCAAGGTGCAAGATGTGGTGGACATGGAAGAGGCCGCAGAGCAGTTGCTATAAGTGAAGAACCAACTCTTGAGATGGCTGAAGAAGAATATGTCACCGTCCATGCAACAATAGAACATCAAGGTCTAAATCAACAATTTGGTATTATTCAAACCCCATCCACTCATCTCACACAGAGTAAGCCATTCCAGCTTTTGATTGATTGTGGCAGTACCCATTCATTTCTTTCTCTAAGGTGTTTACAAAAATTAAACTTGGATCAAAAACCAGCTAGAAGATTCATTGTAGAACTAGCTAGTGGGAAGGAAGTAGTGTCTCAATATTATGTAGGAAACCTTGTTTTTGAATTGGGTAGTGAGTAAACAATGCTAGTGTTCATTGTAGCCAAGGGAGTATCACTTTTTTCAAAAATGAGCATCGCCAAGTAGTATCAGTTTAGGGGAAGACAGGTAAACCTAAGTCTAGGGGTAAAGGCAAAGCATCTTCTCAAGGGAGCATGTAAGGGATAACAAGTTTTCATAGTTAAGCTTAACAAAGCTGTTGAAACATAGTAAAGAAACAGAACCCTCTTGGTTCCAAGAATTCTCTAGCATCTTTCCTAATGAGCTTACAGGGCTACCGCCTCCTTGAGAAGTCAATCATGAAATCGAGGTGATCCCTGGTGCTCAACTTGTCTCAAAAACACCCTATAAAATGTCTCTTCTTGAAGCCATTGAGCTTAAGGAGAAACTTTCCCAACTCATTGAGCAAGGATTTGTACACCCCAACAGCTTGGGGAGCACCCATTCTTTTCCAAAAGAAGAAGGATGACACTCTTCATCTCTACATAGATTATCGGGGGCTAAATCAAGTCACTGCTGTCAAGAATAAGTATCCTATACCTCGCATCGACGAGCTTCTTGACAGACTTCATGGGGCCAAAGTTTTCTCAAAAAAAGACTTAAGGTCTCGTTACTACTACATCAGAGTCAAGGAAGCATATATAAAAAACACCCTATAAAATGTCTCTTCCTGAAGCCGTTGAGCTTAAGGAGAAACTTTCCTAACTCATTGAGCAAGGATTTGTACACCCCAACAGCTTGGGGAGCACCCATTCTTTTCCAAAAGAAGAAGGATGACACTCTTCATCTCTGCATAGATTATCGGGGGCTAAATCAAGTCACTGCTGTCAAGAATAAGTATCCTATACCTCGCATCGACGAGCTTCTTGACAGGCTTCATGGGGCCAAAGTTTTCTCAAAAAAAGACTTAAGGTCTGGTTACTACTACATCAGAGTCAAGGAAGCATATATACCCAAGATCGCTTTCAATACCCGTTATGGCCACAACTCGGGGGGGTCACTCGTATAAATATGTAAGTATCACGTGGGTTCAACAGAAGGACATTTTAAATATTTAAAACTTATAGAAATATATTTACAGAGGGGATTTATTTATTGTATTTTGAAAAAAATTACAGATTTTAATAGGAAAGGATATATTATATTCACTCAAAAATTAACAGATAAGGGACTTTTTAAATAGGCCTTGAACGCACGTGATATAGAGGATTTACATATAGTGACCCCCCGAGAGCCACAATGAGTTTACTGTAATGTCATTCGGGTCCTGCAACCTCCACCGCCTAATGCAAGATATATTATGTCCCTACTTTGATGAATTTGTGCTTGTCTTATTTGATGATATCTTACTCTACTCCAAGTTGGTGGACAAGCATGAGGAGCATGTGCGTAGAGTTCTGCAAGACATAAACTCTATGACAAGAAGAGAAAATGTACCTTCTTTACTCATCAAATTGAGTATTATGGATTCATTGTCTCCCAAGATGGTATCTCAATAGATCCCGCTAAGATCAAGGATATACTAGAATGGCCACCCCCTAAATCAATCCGCAAAGTTCGTGGATTTTTGGGACTCACATGATGGTACAGGATTTTTATCAAAGATTATGCCCTGGTAGCTGCACCCTTGACGGCGGATATTATTAAGAAGGATTGTGAAATAGTATGGTTTCCAATCCATCAAGTCAGCTTTGATCAGCTCAAATCCATCATTACCTTAGCCAATCTTGAAACTTCCTGATTTCACCAGGGAATTTGAGGTGGTTTTACTGATATGCTAGTAGTCTAGTACTTGGTGGTGTCTTAGGACAAGAAGGAAGACCAGTGGCTTATACTTCACGCAAGATGAAGCAATATGAAGAAAAGTATGCCACCCAGGACCCATGATTTGGAGCTCTTAGCAGTTGTTCATTGCCTGAGACATTATCTCTTGGGGGGCAAATTCCAACTTGTAACTGACCACAAGAGTCTGAAGTGGATCTTCACCCAGCCTAACCTCAATATGAGGCAGAGAAGATGGATTGAATTACTTTGACAGCAAATTCTGCCTTGGGAAGGATAATGTGGTAGTGGATGTACTCAGCCCCGCAAATCTTTCTTGAGTGTAATTTCAATGCCAAATGATCCCATATTGGACAAGGTCAAAGAAGTCTCATCTCATGATCTTGATCACCAGAGGATGGTGAAGTTAGTAGAAGAAGTGGGAACTTCAGAGAAAGAGAAAATTCTAATTAAGGGGTACTTCATCCGTGATGGGAGCCTTTACTTCAATCACAGGCTATGTATTCCTAAGGATCCTGCTCTAAAGAACCTAATCCTCCATGAAGCTCATGATAGCCCTATTGCAGGGCATCCAAGCTATGAAAAAACATTGAATGCTGTAAGGAGGAGCTATCATTGGGCGGGCTTGAAAAATGACATCCTTCGGTACTTGAAGCAATGTCTCTCATGTCACGTGGTGCATAGTGCCGCTGAGTGGGATAGAGAGAAAGAGAGAGGGGGGGAAGGAGGGAGAGAGAGAGAGAGAGAGAGAGAGAGAGAGAGAGAGAGAGAGAGAGAGAGGGAAAGAGAAAGAGAAAGAGAAAGAGAGAGAGAGAGGGGAAAGAAAGCATAAAAAAGAAAGAAAGAAAGAAAGAAAAAGAAAAGAAAAAAAAATATTTTTTTTAAATTTCAATATAAAAAGAAAAAAGGGAGTCAAAGAGAGAAATAGAGAGGGGATTTTTTTAATTAAATAATTAAAATATATAAATATATATGTATATATATATATACAAGTGAAAGAGCTAATATATAAATATATGTAAGTATTTTTTTATTTTTTAACTTATCGTTTTAAAAATGATAAAAAAGAGTAGTGATGTGCTTGTGTTTTTTTAAAATGTGAATTATCAAAATACAAATCTAAACTAGATCATTTTTTATATTTTTTAAAGAAAAATAATAAAAATTACTTTTTAATATTTTTACAAATTGAAAAAAATAAGAAGTTGGGGGGAAAGTTTTAGAATAGTAATTTCAAAAGAAAAGCTTAAATAGATATGAGAGGGGAAAAGAATTAGAAAAGGAGGGAAAGGTGACTTTGACTCCACATAATGTGGAGGGGAGGTGTACTTTTTAATAGCAAAGGTGCAAGTGACAAAGGTCAACACCCCCTCCTAAATGCTTATGACACTCCCTTCTCCTTTTCCTTTAATTTTGTCCACCTTTGTCTTACACAAGTCCCACTAGGATTCTTCTCATTTAATGTCCTTAACTTCTAATGAGTTGTGTAATTAAGCAATTAAGGATTAATGAAAATTAATCCTTCCACTAATTTTTCCTCTTTGTGATGTATTTTTTGAGCTCTAATTAATCTTAGTTGATTGATAAATGCATGTAAATTAACATATCAATGAATTTCTCACGGAATTGCTAACAATACTAGTACTCATTTGCAAATACATTAATCAAAAGAATAAGATTAATTTAGTACTTAATTATTTAACACGAAAATGAGCTTAATGAGGCTCAAATCCATATTTTTTTATTGATCTTTGAGTTAAGACATATGGATATGTAAAAACACTCCAAATCGCTTATGATGCATCAAAGAATCATCTTGGGGCACTTTGCAGCATATATCAATGCTTGTAAGGTCCTCACATCTGGGTTATGGTGGCGCACTCTAATAGCAGATGCTCAAAGATATACCTTTTAGCTCATTTTTTGTGTTTTTTTACTCACTTTTAGTTCACTAATCACTCCCTTAATGAAAAAACCAGTCCATAAAGAGAAATTAGTAATGAATGGTTTTTTTTTGTGTGTTTGCTTTGGATTAGGGTACCTAAACCTATTGCTAACACTCTAATGCAAATAAACGCAACAAAAACCACTCAAAATGCAAAAATAAGGCATTTTATGCCTATGTTTATGCACAAAAGAGAATACTAATTTACTTCCGAATTGCAACCTTACCTTATAAACACATATGTGAATGCTAAAAAGTCACTCATAATCAATCAAATCGCAACAAAAACCACAAATTGATAAAAAATAGTCTCTCAAAAACTAATTAAGAGAAAGAACACAAAGCTAGGGGCTAATCCCTGACAGGTGGTGCTATTTTAAGGCTCGTGTGTCTCCTTAAGGCTTACCTTGTCATTTGGGGACTTGCCACTAGCTGAAATTGTAGGTCATTACTACTGTTGAGAGGAAGCTTGGGTCCTTCTCCTCTCCTTGTCATCATTAGCAAGGGTAGTCTTGAGGTAATCACTCTCCTTGACCTCTCATGCTCACTAATTAGATAATCACAAGCTTACTAATTAGTTAATCACAAGAGGCTCTTCAACACAAGTAATAGAGTAAAACGGGGAGAGTCCTCAATTATGATAGAAATTGATATATATACAAGGTAATAGTGTTCACACTCACTCAAAGTGTGTCCACTCAAGATGCCCAATGCAATATGCAATGCTTAGCTCATAATTTAGCCTTATAAAATATGCAAATACACTTCTCATAATGCATTCTTCATTATTTATCCTCTGGAAGCTCTTGCCTCTTGCAAGCACGTCACTTACGACCATAAATATATGTCGGTGATGGGTGCCATCAGATTGGGCGGTCAAAACTTTGTGTAGATGAGCATAATGCATGTTTGTCATTTTGCTGAGTGGTGTCTAAAACCATGTTAACCAATGTGGTTAACAACTTGTAAAGTTTGGTCACCCCATCAGAGCATATTTGGTTACAATGTGCATGCCAAATGCCTAGTTTTTAATGTGTCATGGCCTTAGAGAGCCCCCCTTGAAATTCAGCCTTTGGCTTGCACATTGCAACATGCTCCGATGGTAACCAAACTTTGCAAGAGTAAGGGTGGGGTGTCCACATTACATACTTACAACATTTGGTTACCGTTCAAAGAATATTTTCTTGTAATGTGTGTGCTAGATGCTTGGTTTTCCAATGTGTCATTGCCTTAGAGAGTCCCCTCGAAATTGAGCCGTTGGCCCACACATTGCAACCAAAATTTCTTTGATGGTGACTAAACTTTGCAAGAGTGAGGGTGGAGTTCCACATATACACACTTGCAAAGTTTGGTCACACACCATTGGCAGATCGCATTGTGGATACAAGATGCTTGGTTTTTAATGTGTTGTGGCCATAGAGAGCCTAAACCAAATGTGCTCCAATGGTGTCCAAAATTTGCAAGAGTGAGGGTGTGGTCCACATATACACACTTACAAATTTTGGTCACCCATCAAGGCATATTTGGTTGGTTGCAATGTGAGTGCTAGATGATTGATTTTTTCAATGTGTTGTGGCCTTAGAGAGCCCCCTTGAAATTGCACCTTTGGCCTACACATTGTAACCAAATGTGCTCCGATGTACATATACACACTCACACAGCTTGGTGCCACCATTAGAGCACATTTAGTTGTAATGTGCATGCTAGATGCCTGGGTATTATCAATGTGTCTAGGTCTTAGAGAGCCCCCTCAAAATTGGTCCTTTGGCCTGTACATTGCAACCAAATGATCTCCATTATTGCCAAACTAAGAGAAGACAAAAGATGAGACACCAAAAGATGCAACAATCAAATAGAGCAGACAAATTACAATGCAAAAAAGTGGGACATCAAAAGATGCAACAAATTAAATACAATGAGAAAAAGTGAGACACCAATAATATAATAATAAAAATCCAAAGTACAACTTGCGATATCAAACTAATCATCTCAGTATCCTCTCTATCTCTTAAAACATCTAATATTCTCTCATGCTCATCTACATGAAGGCACCACCAGAGAGGTCAAGCACCGTTTTTGTAGCTCTAAACTTGACCAATTGATCACAACCAAAAGAAGATGAGAGAAGATGTATCAACCTCATAAAACTACTAGAATTGAATGTATCTCTTGTATTTGGACAAACGTACTAAAAATAATATCCTACTCATAGGACTAGGCTATGTGTATCAAATTGACTCCTATGATCATCCATGGAATCCTCATTGAGATTTCTCTTTGAAATAGAGCATGATCCTTATTTCCACCATCGGGGGTAATGACAGCAAAGACATCATCCATGGTCAATAAATCTATAAGCTTATCAAAGTCAACTGTAAACATGGCACAAGCATCATGTGTCGTAGTAGGTATAACATGCATCGGCGGATGCTCAAGTGTTATCACTAGCTTGCTTTAAGGATATGTCCATGTAGACATGACACACTCACCCCAATAACCCTCTGTGCATGCTTGAGATAAGCATGTAACCATCATGTGAAGATAGTGGGGTCACTCTGTGAGAGGTTCTCTAAATGGAGTGGAAGCCCAAAGTTCAAAGTGCTTGGAACTATCTACTAGCAATCAAATCATGCCACCAAGATATTGATAGTGCTATCATTCACACACCAAACAAATCTCCTAATCATCCTCACATTACGTGAGGAATAACAAGAGGTCTCACTACCAAGTGCTATGTACACCACTCCACCACTTGCTTTGCATCTCTAAACCTCTTTGCATCATGCCGAAGCTGGTGATGCTATAAAGCTTGCTTCATGCATGCACCAACACCGTCATGCTCTCCCTTCCCATGGCCAATCTTAAAAAATCTCCAAATGACATTTCTCTACCAATCTCCGAGTGCCATATGTAAAGCCAATAGAACTACCTCAAAGACTTAAACTGACCACCCCATTTGTTAGACCAAATCCACCGCTCATGCAATGTGACTCCATGATCCATGCATCATAAAAAGGGAGAAACAATGCTGTACAAAATATGCATCATCATCACTAATGTAAAAATGGTACTTCTTGATAATGATACAAGCCTTGAGGGTGGTGGCAATTCCATCTCTACGTGACGATAGCTGATACGCTCTAAAATAGCCACTAAAGTATAATATAATTTTATCTTAATACAATGGTCAAAGGTGACCTATTATATCACAAAGAAATCAAAGATATTATACTTGCTTTTAAAAGTAGTACTCAGATTGTATCTCTTAATATAATTTTATCTTAATACAATGGTCAAAGGCGACCTATTATATCACAAAGAAATCAAAGATATTATACTTGCTTTTAAAAGTAGTACTCAGATTGTATCTCTTGTGGTGGTAAGGCGAGAATATGTAGTTCTCAACAAAGTCCACCACTCAGATAACCACACCAATGGGAAACTTTTCCAAGCAAGCATGAAATTGGCGGTCCTATCACTTGGCATAATGGGTGTGTCGTATATAAGTGTAGATGTGCTCTCTAAAAGATGTAGTGAACAATGCATGTAGAGTATATTTCTCCACAAGCTTCCCGTTCGATATTTCTTAATGCTACATGACCTTCATTTGATAGAGTAATCCTCTTGTTCCATTTCTGATAGTGTGCCAAATAACACTTTGGTAATGTTTAACAAGCCACCACATATTATGGGGGAGTTTTAAACTCTCTCATCCACTCATTCATCAACCATCTGAGTGTCTTCTGTGGATTCCTTGCCTCTAATAGTCTCACTTGATTTAATACCTTTCTAGGCAAATACACTTTGATGTGTGCTAGTCAAAGGACTAGATCCAATACTCCTTTAGTAGTAGGAAGATCATTAGTAATTTGATGCACTATCTTCTAGAGTACCTCTATCTTCAAAGATGTTCCCAAATCTCAAGTGCATGAAAAGGTATTTTAGAAGGCTAAATTCCAATTTATGGACCAAATTTATGTTTATGAAACTCTAGTTTGCCCAAAGGTTGAGTTACTTCATGTTGTGAATAACTTTGGTTTTTCACGTCTAACATTTTTACTTATCCCTTAGACTCAAGGTAACACTCTTTACCATCACTATTCTCTCAATTGATTTGGCTATTCACCCTTCACAAATGAGCTAAATCAAAATATAATCACAACGTGAATATCTATGAGATAATCTTGCATGACTAAATGGACATAATCATGGGCCGTGAAAAACTCTAGTTTCTAATGCGAGATGTTTTAAGATATAAGTGCAAAATAGTCACAAATCAAGTCTAATATATTGTCCAAAACATGTAGGCACCTCAAAATTACAAACTGATGAAATAATTATGGCATGGATTTCCCAAGAAATTCACCTCCTTGGAAAGTACTCACATCTGTAAAAAAACAAAAAGGCACATGCACTCTACTCTCAACTCTTTCTCTCTCTCTCACACACACACACAAGATAAGAGCATAAGAGATCAAGTAGATAGGTAGGACTCACCTCTCTCACTCTTAGTCACTCTGTCACAAAAAACAAGAGGCACACATACCAGGATTCATGCACTCTACTCTCAACTCTTTCTCTCTCTCTCACACACACACACAAGATAAGAGCATAAGAGATCAAGTAGATAGGTAGGACTCACCTCTCTCACTCTTAGTCACTCTGTCACAAAAAACAAGAGGCACACATACCAGGATTCATGCACTCGACTCTCAACTCTCTGTCTCACACATAAGACAAGAGCAGAAGAGAGTTAGTAGATAGGCAAGACTCAATTGGCACAAAGGGAGATCATGTGTTTTTATTATGAGAAATTCACTTATATACAATTGGCCTTTATTCACATTGGCACCCAAACTTAATTGTAATCTACTAAGCTTGGTTTTCCATCTTTAGGGAGTGCCTTGGTTTAAGCCCAAAATGAGGTTAGCAAAAGGTGAATTATTCCTCCTAATCTTTTCCCTTTTCATAATTCTCACTGTAAGTAGGTCACATTATGTGGCTCCCCATCGGGGCTCAACAAGATCCAACAGCTTTTTAATATAGGCTAGCATCAAAAGGTTCACCTATATCTTCAAGACTAAGTTGTAAAATTAATAATGAAGATAGTTCTTCTATCCTTGGTTTAAGATAAAAATGCGGTTAACAATAAGTAGGTCACATTATGTGGCTCCTGCTCAACAAGGTATCTTGACTCCTAAGTTATGAAGAAAATTTAAATATTCTTGTTATGATATCAATTTGTTGAGATATCAAGCTCAACTAGTGCTATGGGGACATTGATGACCCTGGGTGATAGCTTCTACACTTACTCCAATGGTGGTTGGTTTGGTGAGATTATGGGCAATATATCACTAATGGTTTAGAGACTGTGTGATAACCACTTTGGTGTACTAGATTTATGTCATAGTTATAGTGCCAGCTTATGTAGTCGTGTTCACAATATGGACTGGACTTTATAAATTATAGTAAGAGAGTACTTTCCCATATAGTATGGACTGACCTTTATAAATTCTAGTAGGAGAGTACTTTCCCATGTATTAGGAGAGAAGAGAAGAGATATAGAAGAAAATTCAACCATCCATATCTCTTGTGTGCTTTTCTATCCTTGTGTGTGTGTGTCAGCCTCTTGGGGATTCACTTTAAGAATATGTGAAATAGCATGATAGTTCAATAGAAAGAAATTTTGTATTTCTTTTTTTAAGATAAAGTTATGAAAATTCAGTCATCCATCTCTCTTGTGTGCTTTTCTGCCCTTGTGTGTGTGTCATACTCTCACGGGATTCACTTTTAGAATATGTGAAATAGCATGAGAGTTCAACAAAAGGAAATTTTTTATTTCTATTTTTAAGATAAATTTACAAAAATATATCTATATAAAGGTATTATTTAAAGGATTTTGAAAAAAAAGTCATAAGTTGCGGCTAAGCACCAGAAGCGAGAAACAACATAGAGCAAAGAAGAAAGCTTCAAGCCACTCTAGCTATAGTTTCTCTACAAGATATGGACCCCACAACTAGGATGGTGGTAGTCCACGAACTAGAAAAGTTTCTTCTTAACCACTGCCTACAGCCAAAGTACAACAAAGTGGAGGAATACTTGAAGCAAGGAGAGTGGGAAGATTACAAGATGGAGGTGTATGTCTCCAACCTTAGCATCCTTTTTTCCTGCATAAAAATTTGTACCCTATTAGGTAGGCCTATTTCACAAAAATAAAGTACATGAGCGTACTTATGTAAAGATTTAATGGAGATGATGAACCCATCCAACACATGCAAATCTTTTGGTGAAACATACATTTGGACCTAGGACAAATCGATTATATAAAGATCAAATAAGAGAAGTAAAGTAGAACAAGCACTTCAGGAGAAACTACATGATGTTAAGCTAATGGAAATGCTGACATGGACTTAATAGCCTCAAATTATGCCTTCAATCCAAGAGAGAATAGAAGAGTCCACAAAGCTAAAGGCACAGGTGAGACTAAATCTAAAGGACCTCACATGTGAGTATGACTAGAAGTTTAGAGTAGACAGACCAATCTAATGGACCTCAGATGCGAGTATGAGTAGAAGATGAGAGTAGACAGACCAATCTAATGAAGTATAGGCTAGGCTACAACACACAGAGGAAGCCTTTGGAGACAAAAAAAACTAGGCCAAAGTGTAGTTAATAGAGTTTGAGAAGGCCAAGGAGATCCAAAGAAAGCACATAACACATATAGAGGCACAACGTGAATAACTTAACAAGGAACATGCACATACAATCCATTCACTCCATGTAGAGGTAAAGAAGGGAAAAGAACAAATAGAGTTAGCAACAATCAGACGACTACCAACAAGTAGTGGCTCATTTAAAAGATTCACTCCGTGAGATAAAGGTTGAAGTGCAAACAAAATAAGAGCTTCTTCAAAAGGCTTTCTCTAGCTTGAATACATGAGAAGACAAGACTAGGACTCCAATGATAAGTACATCACTCTTCTCTAGGTAAGAGTGACTCGTGTGAGGAGGCTATCACAAAGCTCTTTTAACTTCTAGGTGAAAAGGATGCCCATATTGCAAGATTAGAATAGGAATTGACTCAATAATATAACTTGTAAACATTAAAACCAGATGACAAAGTGAAGTAGCTGGTGGAATATACATCACAGTTAGTCTTGCTGATGGACTCTTCGAGGGCCCCTTCACATACTCTTAACTTTTTTTTCTCTTTACTAACGGGCCTCTCCTTCCTACAATATGACATAGACATTAGTCAGGATGGTGTGGATTCCTCATGAACTCCACAATTCTAGATGAGAGGGAAGAAATGCTAGAGTTGTATAGCTCTATACACTTATGCTTTATACCCCATAATCCTTAGTTTTATATCATGGTTTGGATTCCTCATGAACTCCACCATTCTAAATGAGAGGGAAGAAATGCATCATCCCTATGATATACTTAGACTCTATCAAAAAAATATACAAACATCTTCAATAGATATTAGCATCATAGTGTGTGACTTTGCTATTAAACATATTGAATACTCCATTCTAATAATCCCAAAAGATACAATAGATGTATATATGTTCATTAGTAGCACAAAGCCCTCACCCACCGCCCATATCTAGGAGGATAGGGAGATAATATTTATCCACTTAATCGACCTCTTACATCTAAAATCCTTCCTTCCTATGAACTCATTCCTTGACAATACTAATGACCAGCCTACTAATGTAGCAACTTCTTCTCTTCATATGATTTCCCCACTAACACTCTTGTCCCCAAGGAGTCACTTGCACAACAACCAGTGGCAAGAATCTTTATAGAGGTAACACCACCTCGTATTTCTTTACCTTATATAGATTATGATGATAAAAATGTTTTGGAGTAATATATAAAGATTTGATCAAAATTGGAAATCCCATTTTGTAGCTAAAACTATTTCTTAAAGTTAGAATGTACGTTACACCCTTCAACCCCACAACAAGAATATTTCCATAAGCATATTGTACATCCCCCTTGAAAGTTTCCATATGTTTCAAATGGGGTGAGAAAGTTTCTTTATAGTCTAATTCATAAATTTATCCATATGCTTTAGTGCAACAAGTCTTTCCCTACACTAATTTACACTTCCATCCAAGTTGTATTTGATCCTAGACCCATTTGCATCCAATTACCTTCATGTCATATTTTTATGGTGTAAGATCCCAAGTTTGATTCTCTTAAAGAGAATCAATTTCTTTATCAATAGCCATTCTCCCCTCATGGCTTTGTATAGCATCCTCAAACCTTTTTGGTTCTTCCAATTCTGTGACGTGTCATATAGGCATAATGTTTAACCATAAAAGGGTCATAAGTTAATATTTGAATAGGATATGTTACTCTTGTAACTAGCATAGGA